>NW_028258216.1:0-166861 GCF_053883595.1 Heterocephalus glaber | reverse complement strand
GTACCACAAGGGTATCTATGCTATGATCTCATTTATGTAACATTCTTCAAATAACAAGAGCACAGAAGTGAAGAAAAGGTTGGCGGTTGTCAGGATTACAGCACCTGGGAAGACACAGGAGAGAGGTGAGTGGGAGAAGTATGGGCTGAGCTATAAGGAAGTGGGAGGGATCAATATGCTTGTGAAATGCTCTCTAACAAACCCGCATCAGTGTCAGTATCTGGGTTGTACTATACTTCCGCAAGGTATTGCAAATTGGAGAAACAAGGTAAAATAAAGAGCACCTCTAATTTATGATAGCTGCACATGTATGTACAATGATGTTGAGATTATAGTTTTAGTATTTAAGAGTGCTACTATGAACTGTCCCCCTTCACCAGAAAATACAAACCTCAATTCCTGAGACATTCAACCCAGGATATAGCAATTCTTTCTCTCCTGAGCTCTACTCCATCCTGTTGATGCCAGTAAAGCACCGCCAAAGACTCTCTGCACTCACACCTACCCAGACAGTGGATCTTTATCTCTGCCCTTTAGGGCTGAATGATCACTTTGGGAGCTGGGGCCTCCATTAGAGCAGACTGAGCCAAGGCTTCTCTCAGCCCCGTGGCTTCTGCTCGAAACTCATTGCCTTCCATGCCGTTTTTGAAGTAAAGACGCTTCCAAAAGCAGATCTGTTCCCAGCCCACGATTAATGCTCTCAGTACCAAATTACCAACACTCATACACACAAAGGAAGTGAACTTCATCAAAGAAACCTGAATGCAAACCTTCAACACAGTCTATATTCTGTGCCTTTGCACCCAAAAAAGAATAAGATGATGCAAATTGGGTTTCCCATGCCAGGTCCATGGGTTAAAATGTGTGTATGGGATTGTGTGTGGATTGTGTGGGGAGAGATCCCAGGCCAGTGCCCATCTTCCTTCAGAGATCTTCTGTGCTCCTGTCCCCTGTTTTCCTCCACCTTTTCCAGGTATCTCTCATCCTTACTACCAGAAAAAGCATCTGTGGGTGCCTTGTTGTCTCAGCAACCAGAGAAGTAACTAAGGCAGATAAACAACAGACACCCAAAGTTAAAGGAGGAAAGCTTTATTTTCAGTCACATTTTATAGAGGTTTCAGTCCATAGTTAGCTGTCTTCAAGGCAGAGCCATTTGCCAGAGGAGAAGCAGTCCATGGCAGGGTAGTCAAGAGAGAGCCAGCCTGCCTTCTATCTTACCCATTATATCTCACCCAGGCTGCAAGCCTATTGGTTGGTGCCTCCCACACCCAGGGTGGGCCTTCTCTTTATCCACATCCAGAACTATGCTAAAACAATCAGTGTACTAATTTAGTTATCACACACCCTTATTCCATATTCACAAAACTTAAATCCATGTTCACACTCCTTAAATCCAACCACAATAGGGAAGGGTGAAGGGGTGAAGGGCACCCAGATAATGGGGAAAAATAAGAATCAAGATACATCCTGTACAGGTACAAACACCCAATGATAAATGTAAACATATTGTATACCTAAAATGTACTAATAAAAGAACTTAGGAACAAAGAAAAGAAATCCAACCACCTCTGAAAAGCCCTACCTATGAGTGTGTGAATCATTGGGGCAACATCTAGATACAAGCTGTAATACTTGGGAAAGTGACCTCAAAGATTCAGTGAAAACTGATTTTCCAAGTTTAAGATTAACTGAGACTCTGCTTTCCAGAATAGGTGAAGCTGCTGACCCTGACTTAGCTGGTGACAGTTGAAGTTCTGTGTCTCAGTAGTATGATCACCATGAACTCTGCTGTCCCTAACATGTTACAAAAAGAGCCCTAGAATTACCAGTATTCTACCACTGTAGGATCCAGAGAGAATGAATAACTTTTCCAAGTTCATGGAGCTACTATGCAGTATACCTAGGATTCAAAACCTACTAACTGACACCACAGCTGGGAAAATTAATCGTGGTGTCAACTTGAAGGATTGAGAAATCCCTAGTGGACTACTGGAGCACAGTTCACAGAGTTTTGTTTTGTTTTAACTTTTTTAATACCTGACATGTAAGTGGCAAACTGAAATGGGAAGACTCACTCCACCAATAATAACACTTCTAGGCTGTATAGAATAAAAGGGAAAGAAGAAGAAATTTTTCATTTTTGCTCTTTGGTGGACCTCTGGTCTTTTCCATGACCTTTGGACATCCTATCTAGGTCCTTGAGACTTATAGCACAGACTCTTCAGGCTTCCAGTGCAAATACTTCTGCTTTCAGACAGGGCTCTGCAGGGAGCTCCAGGTTGACTTAGTTACATTTTTCCTGGCTGAGATGTAATGCATGACACCAGGAAATTAAAGGAGGAAAGGTTTATTTTGGCTCACGATTACAGTCCATGGTCATGTAGCTTAGCATATGCAGTACTTGGTGCATACAGAGATATCAGTAAGTGTCATTCTGTAGAAAGGCACAGCACATGTCTCATGCCCTTTACCTACAATGCATTTTCCCCATAAGATCTCCACTTGGGATGTGAAGGCAGGAGGGGTTGTAGGAGATGGGTAGGTCATTACTAGTGCAATGGCACATAGTCATAGAGCTAAAGAGGCATGGAATATGAGCTGCCTTTGCAGAACTTGGGTCAAGTAGAAGTCTCAAAGTTTGAAGACCATGAAGTGTGCTCTAAGGTAGATGGACATTCAGGCTCCTCCCAAATTCTTTTCCAGACTCTCTATATTCAGAAAAGTCAGAATATCCTGATTAGAATTGGAATAGGAATCCAAGGCTGCATATCTAGTGGATCTAGTTTGGAGTCTATGGAATGCTACAGCAGCACTGCCCAATCCTGTATTGCTCTGTAGATGACCACCATGAGCACTTCCAGTGCACCCAGGAGTTGAACTTTTAACTTTCCTGAAGTTCTAACTGACCATAAGATGTTAGTGGCTAATACTTGGGAAAACATTATTATAGAGAGTTTAGGATAGGTCTGGATACGTTCTCAGTTGGAAACCTGGATGTAAAGTTTGATGTGCATGGTATTTTTTGGTGCAGTGATTTCATAGCTTTAGGAAGAGTCTCATTAATTAAAGTAAATGAGTGTCCTTTCCTGTCTGGACTACTGCGACTTCTTTCTCATACTTGCCTTCCTCTGCTCTATGTTGTTCTCCCCTACCAATTTGAGAGAGAAACAACTGGAATATAAGACCTTACACCGAAACTGTATGGTAAGTGTCTACAAGGTGCCATTGTGATGAACAGAGCGGTGAGACCCAGGTCTCCTTAGTGTGCAGTCAGGATCCTATGCTGCATGTGGCTGACACTGATTGTGAGGTCTGCTGCCACCATGTCAGGAAGTTTGGGTACACTGAAGCAGCCAGTCATCAGAAAGCCTTCAGCAGACTCAGCTTTGCTGTCAGTGGCTGAAACTAAAGATGCATTGTGTGGCACAAGTCCTGAAGCTGCTCTTGCTGGAACAATTCCTTGCTAATCTGCCCACAGACACAGCTGCAGGGGTACACATATGGCCCAGAGAGTGGAGAAAGTCTTGTTGCCCTGACAGAAGACTCACAGAGAGATCGGGAACTATTAGGGCACCATGGGAGAAAAGGGGAGGGGATCTTTCTTATGCAACCAAAGTTAGCAGTGAGATGGCTGGTCTTCTCCAGAAATTTTCTCTGTGGTTCACTGCAAAGGCACAGATTTCTCCACAGTTCTTTCCTTTTTTTTTTTATCATGCTGGAATCTGCATTTTAGTTATTCCTTCTCAAAAGTATCTGACTCTCCCCACTTTCTCTTATACACATATCATAATATCCACTTTCCTATTATTAAAGGAAATTCAAAGATAGCATGAAATGTCTTTTTATATGAACCAAAATCATAAATATTTTTCACATTGACCTAAGGCAATTTCTGGCCACAAGTTATTTGAATGGTCCCTGTGAGTGCATAATGTTTTGACACTCTTTAAATATTATATTTATGAAAAAACAAAAATAACAATGAGAAGAACTGAGAGAAAATGTGGCTCTGATGTTGAAAATATTCACTCTCTGCACCACTCTAGAAAAATTTGCCCCATGCATGCAATAGACTCTAGGAGAGATATAAAGGAAAAGGAATCACCCAGAATTCATTATCTACTTGGAAATTCACCATACACGTGTTAGGAGTAGTGGCACCAGAAGACATCATGAAGTCATAAGATGCCTGCATCTCTGTTTAGAATCCCTCACTGTGAATGTGCTTAAGACAGTGATGATAAGAAGAACTGCTGTTACAATAGCCACTAGCTGTATGTAGCTACTGAGCCAGTGAAAAGGGGACTCCAGTGGTAGAGGAACTACATTTGAGTTCAATTTAAGGTTAAGTAATTGTTGTCCTTTAAATTAAAACAGGCTAAAGTCCATTTCTGCTCCTGTCGTTTTGGCACCTAGAGATGTCAACAGAAAAGTGAATGGTGTGCATGTCCCTATATTAAAACTAGTTTTCCGAGAAAGAAAGAATACCAAAGTGTTCCTATAACTTCCCTTCAAGTAGCAGAGACCCCACTGGGGGAAGCAGGGTAGTGCAAATTTTTAGATGGATTCACCTGATGCCCTTATAATCATCATAACTTTCACTTACTCAATTATAAGGGCTCTTTATGTTCACTTTCACCTCAAGGCAATGGTGATACAGAAATAATATACAGTCAGGCCCACGAAAGGCCCTTTAATAATGGAAGCAATTCCCTATATTCCTCAATGATTTCCGGTTGCAAATTCCTTCTCCTGGTGGCAAACACACCACCTGCTCACTCACTCCCTCATGCCTGCTGATCCTCAGGTGGAAATCCGTGTAAGTTATACCACCCTCTCCTGCCAAATTCCAACAGTGCACTGTGGTTTTCTATGCTGGGCTAAGCATGCTTGGTGGATGGCTGTATCTCCCAGGCTATTGGGTTACTCGTTCCTCAACAGGAGAGATCACAGGGCTGTTAAGGAAAATTCTAGTGGCTGTGGGGCATGAGGAGAAGGGAGTGTTTGAGTTCTCTGTGCTGTGGATTCCTCAGGCAGGAAGTGAGACCCTGCAGCTTGGGCCCTTCTAGACTAAGTGGTACAAACAGACTGACTGACACCTGTACCCTAGATCTCCATGACATCCCAGTGGCACAGCTGTCTCCAACTACTTAGCTGACATTGTTATAGGAAGGGCTGCATCTCAGTCTTTTTCTCTTTCTGGTGGGAGAAGACTTTAATAATTACTAAATAAAAATTTTCTCAGAGGAAAAAATCTTCATTTAAATTTCCCAAGGTGTGTGGCTCCTGAACCTATGTACCAAAATTTCTCATCAACAAAATGTTTAAATCATTATCAGCTGCACAAAGAATGTGTATCAACAGATATTAATTGGAAACATTGCAATAACAGAAAATGATTGGTATTTTAAAAAACAGATGATGCCAAAAATTAGTTAACACTGCATCACCTCCTTTATTTTGTTCCCTTCAGAGACGGGTAGTGTGGTATAATACAGTTATGTCTAACAATCAAGGGACCAAGGTTTTATTCTGGTGGCAGGATGAAATAAATACAGGACTCTTGCCTCTACTTTCGTTCTCCTGTCCTCTGATCTAGTGTTCTGCTGAGCCTTGCTGTTCTCTCCACCTCTGCCATCTTCACACTGATCAGGAGATTCCTGAGTGGCCAAGCCATTTACAAAGATGTGCTGGATTCTTCCTGAAGTGGCCCAAAGAAACAATTCCTATGTCATGATAGAAGATCACCTGCTACCTTTCTTCATTTGAGAAGGGTAGAACTTTAATTCTTCTGTGAAACTCCCAAAGCCTGCCAATATCCCCCTGATGGAGATAGCACAAATTACAGAACCCGGAGTTCTAACCCATTTCATTGTTTGATGCCTGTGGAAGAGTCACATCATCATTGATTATGCTTCATTCATTGTTAATATTCCAATAGGCATGTGGAAGTGTCTTCAACAAATTTTATTCGCAGAACACAAATATTTTCCAAAATCCAAGGCCAGAAGATCAAATACAAACATTAAACAATGAAAGGACATTTGTTCAATAGCTGGTTGGCTAAACACAATCTGTGTAAATTAAAAAGCAATATCAAACCAAAAGCCCAGGATGGTACAGACAATTAGAAGTTATTCAAGCATGCCATTTATTTTCACATTTGCAATGTAGTAGGACAGTAAATGGTCCAACAAGAAAGTTTTGAAAAGATGAAATGTGGTATTTGTGCCCAGGGTACTGTGGCATAGAGCACACAGAAAGACACAGAAAGGTCTGAGTAAAGAGATGCCAGCAGAAAGCACAGGTTTCTCTCTTTCTGGCCCAGTTGTGTGTCACCTTGGGCAAGTCCTCTCACCAATCCTTGGAGCAAAACATTGACAGCACAGTGTCTACCTGCCACTGCCCTTGGTACTGTGTCAGATTCAAACAAATTACTCTCCCAGGCTGTTGGGGGTGAGTCCTGGGCAGGTGTCTGTGGCAGTGGAGGTAGCAGACAGTGCAGGTTTGTCTGCAGGGCTGTGGGGGTGTCTTATATGGTGTTAGACTTAGTCTTCTGTCAGTGACCAAATTTGGACACTTTAGAAGAGATCTGGCATTGGCGAGGATTCTTTTCCTGTTCTCTTTCCACAGTCTTAGACCTGTGGATGTTTAACAGACTGGACAGCACTTTATTCCTGGCACTCCATCCCTTCCTTTCTTCAGTGGTTTATTTTTAATTGTGAGACACATTCTCGGAGCAAGGCAGAGAAAGTCCCTGCCCTAATAGTGTTGGGATTCATCAGCTGGATGAGTAAGGCAATGACCCTCAAAATAACACATTATGTCAGGATGTGTAACTGCTCAGACCACTGCAGTGTCTCTGGCAGAGAAATGTTGAAGAGATGACAAGGAGTGAGAGGCAATGTTCACTGTGTCCATGTCTCACTCTCATTCTTTTACTCGCAGATCCTGATTTTTTTGATCCCCAAGAGAATCATGATAAACACAGGATGCTCCTCGAATCTGGAACTACAGTCCTTGGTACGATCCTAACACTGGACATCCCACCCCCATTTCTCTTAGTTCAGGGCTGAATAAAGTTAGTGAAAGTGGCCATAAGAAGCAGGAGAATTACCCTGAATCCACAATCATATTATGACTCTTCACTTGATAAGAACTTCATTTATCTTGTCCTTGAAGTTTTTCCCTGGCATATGCAAAATCTCCCCATTAAACCTTGTGTGCTAGGAGTTCACAACGTCCATGGCATCTCTTTGATCCCAACAATTTTGAATGTCTGTTCCAATCCAATTATTCCTGGTAGGGTGTTATAACTTTTCCATCTTCAGATGCAGCTTTTGTAATGATTCCATAGTTACTACTGTTAGACTACACAGTTCTCATAAATCATGTGTTTAATTGCAGAAAATTTGAATGTGAACAGTCATACCTCATATGTCATACTTCTGAGTCTTTGATATAGAACAATTAATATTGTTATCATTTAAGTGTGACTCAAGTGAGAATTGTGTAGATGTAGGATATGGATTCTTGCAGGCTGTCAGAGGGCCAAAGGGAACTAAAGGAATGTGTATTTTTTTTTTAATTCTGAGAAATTTAGCCCACTCTTTCACAAATATACTGGGCAAGTACTCTACCACTGAACTATACTATTTTCATTTTGATAATGCTTCTCCTGAGGAACTGAAATGACACTTACAAGACTAGATGACTTGCCCCCACACTGGCCACCCTATTTAGTCTCATGTAACAATTGAGGAAATTGAGACACAGATGCCTGTAAGTATGACTGAAGTTGTACATTCCCTTTTGTAAATTCAGTGACCACTCAATCTTCTGTGCTTCCTTGACCGCATAGAACCATGCCAGGGCAACGTGACTCCGTGTCTGAAACAAATTGGAGAGCGATGTTGACTCATTAGTAACAGGGTTATTAATATTTCTTTAACAATATCAAGTGGTAAATGGCCTTTCTCTTCTTAAAGGGTTGCTTTTCTAGAATACCAAGGAAATCCTCAGAATGTAAGCCAAATATCTTCCTTGATATAAGTAAAATGGTTTAAATATTGCATATCTGTCTAATAACTATGGAGTGTAATAGAAACAAAATATTCTGTTGACACTGTTCATGAACATTATAAAACATCTATCAATGCCATTTAAAAATGTGAGCTAAACATACATGTGACATTTTATGAACTTCCTTTTGAACACTAGAATGCTATTTTATGGAGGGGTTTTTTTGTTGTTGTTGTTACTGGGGATCGAACTCAGGACCTTGGGTTTGAGAGGCAGGTGGCGGAACCACTGAACTAAGTCCCCTGCTAGAATGCTATTTTAAAATATTATTTTCTGGAAAGGAAGACTAGCTTTGAAATGGTGTCCAATCTGCTCTAAATTGATCTATGAATTTAGTGCTCCAGACTGTGCTGTTTACAGTGTTAGCCATTCATGTGGGTAATACTGAAAATCAAAACTTCAGCTTCTGAACCCCTGTCACTTACACAGAGCTGTCATGCTGAGAGCCATGCAAGATGGGGCAGTGATACTCTACCTCTGTATGAACCCTAGGTTGGTAACACTTGCCCTCAAGGAGCCCCCTACAGATGGGCAGTTCTGAAACCACATTCCCTTTTCAATGATGGCACTCTGCTGATTCTCAATATAGGGAGGCTGCAAAAAATGGGGACCTACCTTTTGCAATGTTCTTTCCCAATACAACTTCACTTTTTCATGAGGCTCATGGTTTCTTCCAAATCCTCCTGGAGTCATCTCGTTCTCACTCAGACCTGGAACACAGCAGTATCTATGAAAATAAGGAACAAGGAGAATGAAAATAGTCAAATGTCCCTGAAACATCTAGACTCCGGTTTCAAATTGGGTATGTTGGTTGAGGGGTGGAGTAATAACTTGAGAAGAAGTCTTACCATCCTTTTGCACTAGGGAAGGAATATGATTTAACTAGCCACCAAAAAAGACCTTATGCCTTTTTATTTATTTGTTTGTTTATTTATTTATGTTTCTTGACACAGGGTCTCGATTTGTAGTTCAGGCTCATCTTGAACTCACTAGGTAGCTCAGGTTGGCCTTGAACTCATGGCAATCCTTCTGCCTCAGCCTCCCAAGTGCTTGGATTACAAGTATGCATCTGGCCACTTTTGGACATTTGTTTTGTTTTGTTTTGTTTTTGTACCAGGGATGGAACTCAGGACCTTGCACTTGCAAGGCAGTCATGGTACCACTGAGCTAAATCAACGGCCCACTTTTGGACATATTTAAAAACTACTAACACCAAAATTTATGGTAGATGCTTGGAAGTAGCATTGTACATGTAAAGGAGAGTCCTAGCTTTCAAGGGCAGAATGAAAATATAGAAGTTTGTGTCATAATCTTTGTGCCATTGTCTGCCCCTTGACCATGTCCATATCTGCAGTTTCCAAAGCATTCAAGACCTGGTGGAAATTACTCTCTACAGTCAAGACTATCATAAATATTTTGTCAGTTAGCATTTTAATAGAAAACTGGTCTGAGGAACTTCCTCCAGAGTATGTTGATATTAGTATTCAGCTACTTAAGAAACCTTTGCAGTGTAGACATTGTCATCCTTCTCCAGGAATAGAAGCATAAGCTTTTTTGTGATATTTCTGCTGGAGAACTGTCTTGCTGGGTGGTTGATCCTGAGTGTCTTCCTGGGATATGATAGTGAACTTGGCTGCAGGGGTCAGCAATTCTGTTATAGCCATTTAGTCTAGAGAAGCCCAACGTGAAAAGACTTGTGTTCTTCCTGGGAGTCCAAAGCATTCCTCTCCTGGTCTTCTGTAGCAGCTGAAATTCACAATATTACTCTAACTGGGTCATTTTGTGTCAAGGTATGAGTTGCCCATTAGGCTGGGAAGTACCATCATCCACTATGCAAGGTAACTAGAACCGAATGGAACACAGACACTAGGTGAGATTTTGAGGGAGATAAGTGGTGCTTCTCATGGGTCTTTCCAATGCAGAATCAGCAAGAACAAACGAACCAATTGGCAGTTTGTGCATTTCCCACAACAGCAAGGGACTTTAGAGTGAGGAATTCTTCAGGGTTATGAGGAATTGCTTCCATTTGGGGTTGGCTTACTGTGGGCCAGGCTGTATGTTCCTCCCTCGTACTCATTGTTCTGGAAGTAAAGCTGAAAAGGGGAGGGAAATTACTTCTGACATGGGATACACTGGCGCTCAAAGGTTGTGTTCTTGGTTCACATGCCTGTGTATGTATGTGTACACATGATGCCCCTGGCTGTGTGTGCATGGACAGAGCTCCCTTATTCCAGTGACTTGTAAGACTTGCTGAGCACCTCCAGTCATGAGTCCCTCTAAACTCCTCAATGCTGTCTCCCTTTGTGCTTTTCCTTTTTCCTAAAGATGGCACCAGCTTGGAGAGAGCTAGTGTGAGTGTGGCTGTATAATAGGGAAGAATGATGGCAGAGGCCCCTTCCTCTTCAGTGATTCTTTTATAACAAATTTATGATCCCAGTCACCAACTCAGTAAGGTCAAGACCTGAAAGTGTTTGAGGACCAGGACTTGGGATGGCTGAGGAGTTTCTCATGACTTTCAGTGTTGGTCCTCAAGGCCCTATATGTAGTCACAATGGTTAGGCCTGTGGTCACATGGAGGGTATACTCAGGACAGGGGATGGCTGTGAGTGTCCATGAACATTCCAAGGATGAAGTGTCTTCACTGCACAGGGGTAGACATCATTGTTTCTGGGGAGGGCTGTGAATGTCCAAGAATGTTCCAGAGATGAAGTGTCCTAACTGCACAGGGGTAGACACCGCTATTTCTGGAGTTCTGTGAGTGTCCATAAAGATCCTGAGGATGAAGTCTAGTAGCTGAATGGAAGCAGACGTGGCTTCTTCTTTGTGTCGAGTCTGGCCCTGCACATTCTCTAGCTGGGCATCCCAGTCTATCATTCCACAGGATGGAAGTCCAGCAGTGGCTTCACATCCCATGATGGATGAGTCTTACTTTTGGCTTCATCACTCACAGCAGCTGGCACAGCAGACTTGGCATAGTATGGGAGAAGAAGAGGCACTAATGGGTTGCTACTGAGGACACTTCTCTGGCATTTGAAGAATGGTCTTGTCAGGTCTTTTGACTGTTTATACTTTGGGGAGCTTTCCTCACCCATATGGTAGGATGTGCATCTATGGGTAAACATGTATTTGAAGCCCAGAGATCCCTCCAGATTTAGGAGGGACAGAAAGGTGACAGAGAGAGCTAGAGAGATGATAGCAACAGTCCCAGCACTGCAGGAAATACACACAGAGTTGTGACTGTCTGGGCCTTAGATCGCGATTCCTTCTCTGTATCTCTTTCTTACTGCCAACTGGTGAGCACGCACTTCACAGCTCAGGCTTTCTTAGGGATCCAGGCTAGCTTTCTCCTCAGCCCATTCTCTGTACTGAGGAAATCCGAGCCACCTCAGCAATACCCACTGAGTCTTGTGCAATTACTTCTACGTCCTTACCTCTAGGTCTTACTTAGACTCTTAAATCCTCTTTGTATTTGTACTCAAATATCATTAATCTTCTTTGTAGAATCTCATTATGCCTAAAGTTTTTTGCAATAAACCTGATCTTGGACACCCCCCCCATACGTTCTTGTTTTAATATTCTTTTCTGTTGGTGACTCAATCATCCCTCCAGGTGGTAGAACCATGAGACCTGCAGGGGCCTCAGACTCATTGAGCCACCACACTTCACACAGGAGCCACTGCAAGTCAAAGTCACCTCATTTCTTGTGCTGAAGTGGCCACTCAGTTTTTAAATATAATCTTCACTGCACCTATAGCAGCTCAACAATTCATTCCCCTTTCATCTCTAATAACTTTCTTCTAGGTAAATGGCCTGCTGTTTTGTACTGCCTATGTTGATCCTTTAGACATACTGATATTAAAACCACAGCTTTGAAAAAATTTGATTTTGTTATTTAAGGCCTCAACCTTCCAACAAATCAAACCCACACTTCTTGGCCAGGACTGATTCACTCTGTCATCTTTTTATACTTACATTATCTGTTGTCTTTTACAATCATGTCAGAGTATGTATTCTGCCATGCAAGGCCATGTTCACACCCCATATCCTGTGCACATGCTCCTACTGGATCCTTTGACTTGCCTCATTTCTCTTGGGGACCATATTTCACTCTCATGGCATACTCATGCACCCTTCATGCATTTTTTTTCTGACAGTGATAGTTAACCCAATGTACAAAAGCTCTTTGTCGATATATTATAAGTCTGCCACGCAGAGTGCTGGATGTGGGGAAAGCAAGCAATGATCTAAGAAATATTGTGAATTCCTCAAGGGAAGATATTTCTGGAGGCCTCCCAATGAAATGTACTATTTCAAGGTACCTTATCACATCCCCATATATGACATGCTATACACTGAGGTATATTATATGTAAACAGAATAAGCTATAAATCTATCCAGTGGAAAATTAGTGCCATGTTAGCATATTAGACATGTCTACATAATTGCCATAGATGAAAATGAGAAAACTGTGGAAGAAACAATTGAACAGTGTGTTGTCTAAAGGAAATTATGTGTTGCAAAAAGTCAATGGACAATGAGTTTAAAAATGCAGATATAGTCTGTGATGGTGCAGAAAATCCCCAGGAAGTGGTGAGATTTGATCTGAAACATGAAGGAAGTTGATAATAAAATCACAATAACAGTACGTGAGTGTTTGATATGTGCCAGGCATAAGAAGAAATGCTTAGCATAACTCCCTATATATCTCAACAGCCCAGTAAGGGGTTCTTATTTACATCTTGATTTAACAGATGATCACACTAAGGTAAGCTATTCCCCAAAGTTGCAAGCTACAATATCTGGGAGTTTAGCTCAGTGGAGAGTGCTTGCCTAGCATGGACAAGGTGATGTTTAATACCCAGCACATAAAAAAAGGAGGTGTTAGGCCTGGATGGCTGGTCAACACTTGTAATCCCAGTTCTTGTCCTGGTTGAAGCAGGTCAGTCTGTTCAATATGTGCAACATAGTGAGAACTTGTCTCAAACCTCAAATCCTAAAGCAAACAAACTACCCACCCCCCAAAAAACAGAAATTTGCGTAGCTGTTAGGAAGAATGGCTGGGATGTGAATCCAAGCAGCACTGTTCCAAACCATAGATATAACTACTACCATATTACATGGGAGATTAACTAGTGATTGCTTGCTCTTTCCAGAGAGGCTTAAGCCCAGGGCATTGACTTAATAGACAATACAAATAGGAAATAGTTATAGTTTAGATATAAAATACACTCCCATAGTTTCATGTGTTGTGGCTTTTGAAAGGTAATTAGACTGTGGGGGTGCTAAGTGGATTAATTGAATGATTATTTCTTACCTGAATGTGCTGTTATGAACAAGATGGATCCTTTGAGGTAGTTGACCCTGTATGACTTTTGTCTCCAGTGTCCACCTTGTCACTCCTTCCTGGCTGCCATGGATTGAGCAGCTTTCCTTCGACATGCCTTTCCACCATGCCGTTTCTGCCATTGAGCATGAATTGAATCTCCTGAAACCCTGAGCCAAAAGAAGCCTCTCCTTAGGCTGTGTGTGTGCGTGCGTGTGTGTGTGTGTGTGTGTGGTGTAGGGAGTATTTTGTCCCTGTGACAAAAAAGTAACTAATACAGAATGATCTTTGAAACACAAGTCAAAGAGACATAAATGTTATTAGAGGAGGACCTGTGTGATAGTAGGCATCCCAGAGATCACATCATTCTCTTTCATCCCAGATGTCTCTCCATCTGCTCACCTAATAACCTAGAATTCCCATTATGTAAGGGCAAGAGCAGTAACCACAAAAGGCTTCTTGGAGGAGGGTGCATTTGAGCAGGTTCTTCGTAAATGGTATGCAAAAACTTGCATTACTCAAGAAATATGGAATTTCTTCTTGTAGACCTGGAAAGCGTGGACAGTTTTAATGTCTATCATTTCAGACTCTCCAATGATATCGCTCTAAAGTGGGACCATGGAATGGCTACCAAAGAAGCAAACTATTAAACAGATTGTGCAGCTGAGTTTCCATAAACCGTTTCCCTGTAGGATGTGGGAACATGGAGACTCCCTGCGTCTGAATTTAGTTCATTTTGATTATTAATCGATGGTTTGTGTTGTTATTTTTCTTATTTATCCAATCAGGTATACAGTGTGTTCTAGGATCCTTAGTTGCTGTGTTCCATGGACTTCGAGAATGATGACAAGGAAGGTCCTTAGCCATGAGTATCCAAGAGTTCTGTTTTATGTAAAGACATGATAAGTATTTCGGGTCATTTTGTCTATGAAAATTTTGCTCTGTTCACAATCCTGCCATGGCGTTTTGAACTTAAAAATGAGGAAACAACTCATACTTAGTGCTGAGCACGTGTGGGCCCAGTACTATAGTATATCCTTGGCTCCCAGGGACCTGATTAGGCCTTTCAAAAATAATTGTTAGGTAGATATTGAGGACATGTGTCAGTTTAAGTCCTGGCACTGGAAACTTTCATAAAATTTCTTCTTGGATGCTGGGAGTGCTGTGCTGTAGATCACTGTGGCCGAGCCTAACTCACCTCCTCCAGAGGATGAGGCAGAGCCCCGTGGGAGGAGAGCAGGTGACAAGAGGACATGATGGAGGCAAGGCCTGGCCAAGAAGAGGCCTTGTCTTCCTCCCTGTCCATTCCTCATAAAACCATCAAGGCATGATGTTCTGCAGACCTTAGCTACTCTCCTGGCTCTGGTTACAGACCAGCCTCTCTTACATCTCCGTGCGCTTTCCTTATCTCTACGCTATAAATAAACTCCCTGAGGTTGCCAGCCAGACCTTTTCTCCCATCAGAAAGAAGACTCCACCTGGCCCCAGCTTTGTTTCTTTTGTATCTCTTTGTCTTTGTTTTTTCTTAATCTCCCACCCTCATTACTCACTCTGTGGACTCTTTGGCCACTCAGGCTGTGGCAGTTGGAGACCATATTCCTGTTATTTTTTTAATGGAAAAGGAGTACCTTATCACAATAAGGTAGTGTTTAAGATTGTGACAGCTGGTAGAGGTTGCAAGCTGCCCTTGAGTGAGCTACTTTGTTACTTTAACAACATGAGTGTAAAGTTCATACAATTTATTTTGTTAAGTTTCAAATTTATCTTCTACATATGTTGTCCTCAAAAGGAAAAAAAAATCCTTGTGATTTCAATGTGGAAACAGGGAGTTGGGTGGCCTGCCAGGCTCAGGGCTGTACACTCACCATCTTGCTTGGCCTTCAGTACCACTGACCTAGGTTTGCCTCTGGTGTAACATATGGTGTTAATCATCATTTTTTCCAGCCACATGTCATCAAGTTAGACTGAGTGAGAATGGAGGGAAGGATATAGAAAAAAAGATGCAGAAAATTTGTGAAGATAAGTGAAATGAAATGAATTAGGCTTATTTCTCTTGGAGAATGGATGGCAAAGAGGTGCCTTCCAATATAAAGTTCATTTAATATAAATTTTTTCTAGTTTCTGATCACCAAAAAGGGGAAAGAGGAAGGAAAATGATAAAATTGGAGAAGTTTAAACTGATTACTAAGCAAAGTTTCTTGGTCCTCAGGATGTTGAGTTATATAAAGTCTTTATCTCCAGATTTCATGAGAATGAAATTAATATTTCCACTATGACAGATAGATAACAAATATTAACAAATTTCAGAGAAATGTGGATGTAGGACTATTTGTGAAATTTCCTTAAACAAGCCAGTGACTTAACTATCATTATACGAAGTCTAGATTCAGCTTGTTGGTTGTCAGTTTGTGGGACCTGTGGTTCACTCATTCACCTGATTTTAGGAAGATATATGAACAAGTTAAGTGCCCTGTAATGCCTTGTGATTCTCTGAGAACCTGATTAATCAAGTAGAATGCATTTACTAGGTGCTGGGTAGAAAACAATAGAATTAAAATGTAGTTTCTGCTCTTTAGAAGCTTACCATCTACTTTGGGAAAATGAGATACATGGGTGGGAAAGTAACAATATAAAGGATACTATAAGTAAAAAGTTAACTTGTGATTAGTCCATAAACTTCTGTTGAGTCATATTATGTGCTGCATCACATTTAAAATCAATGTGTGTTACTAGGAGCTTTTTTTCTAATGACATCATTTCTGAGAAAACCATGTCCACAGAAATAAAATGTTAAGATGGTTTTCCCATTACAGTTAATACTAACATAACTAGTTCTGCTACGTTAAGGGGCAAAAGAGCATGGATGTATGTAAGCATGGATACCTCATTCCAAAATGTGTTCCTCAGCTTTGTAGGTTAGATGTTCAATTTGGTCAAGTAAGCAAATGATACAAATTTCAGAGAGTAGCTTAAAATAGTTTCATTCAAAGGGATCAGTGCACAAATTCTGACTGCTGCCCTGTTATTGTCAAGCACAGTACAGCACTTCAACAATGATCAAGGAATTTTCTCTATACTTAAATTATAGCAGGTATCAAATTTTTATCAGGAGACAAAAGTCAACATGTAATGAGAAAAATCTGAAATTGGTTGAATAATTTTCAAGGATCTTTTTCATGAACATTTTATGGCCTGATGCCTCTATCATTGCTACTAGGATAAACCTAATCAGAGAACCAGCATATTTTCATGCATTGGTTAGAGTGTCAACTATATTGTGCAGCTTTGTTATGACACCTTCGATTTGTACTCTCCAATTTCCTATTTTCTATATTTAAATTGATCTCTTCCCTTTATTTGAATCATATTTGATACATTTAGATTATTGTTATGGTTTATATCTAGATGCCCCCCCCAGCCTCATGCACTCATAGGAACATGGGGGATCATGGGGACATTATAATCATCAATGGAATAGTTCACTGAACAGTTTATAGCTAAATGTGATGTTGATGTTGGGTGGTAAAGCCTGGTGGAAGGAGGTGGGTCACTGGAGATGTGGTCTGGGTCTATTTCTTCTCCCTTCCGCCCTTAATTGCCCTCTGATTCCTGCCACCATGTCATGAGCTCTTTCTCCTTTGCATCCCCCACTATCCTGCTGCCCTGCCTTGGAGCCAGCCTGTTACCATGTGATGGGCAGGTATAATCCAGGTTCCTATGTATAATGAACAGAAATTTGCAAGTGCACAATCCAAAAGGCAAGTGAAAAACAGCAACATCTATTGAAGATCATGAGAAGTTGTGCTCAGTACAAGTCCCTGCTTACAAAATATATAGCACAAGCAGAAAAGTGATGTCAGAGTGACAAGATAGCAAAAGCACTGCGCACAGAACACAGGACACAGCTACAGCTCCTCAGATAAATCAGGCTTTCAGAATTTAAAGACTGTGCAACTTAACCCAGGTGCTTCCCCTGAATTTTTAGGTTGTGATTAACAGGAATGATTGACAGGATGTTGAATTATCTCAGGGGCTCTCAACATTCATGCTTATCCAAGAATTCACTCTACTCTTAATTACACATGTGACATGTAGTACATATTTATGAATTTTTAATGAGATTTGAGTAGAATGAAGGTTACTGAAGGTCATGCTAGGAGATTCAACTCATATGTGCTCTTACCTAGAGCATCAGAGAGCTCCTGAGTTATTGTTATGTGATTTTATACCTCTCTTAGGATAATGGAAGGAGAAATGGCCCTTGGGTACTGTTTAAAATTAAACGGGGGAAGGAAGTTACTTCCTCAGCTTTGTGGTTACTCATTGTACAAAGCCAACTATGCACTGAAACTTCCACAAACTGTGAGACAAAATAAAACTCTTTTCCTTTAACTTGTGGATGTCTTGTATTTTTTCCCAGCAATGAGGAAGTAACTAAGACAGGTTTTGGTACCAGGAATAGGATCATTGCCATGACTACCTGACCTTGTGTTTCAAAAGCCTTTGGAACTAGCTTGAGGGAGGAGTTTGGAATGGTTTGGAGATGGCAGCTGGAGAAGCAGCTCTAGAATGCCATGAGCTGGGTTTGATGGGAAATTCTAATCAGAGCTCAGAAGACCAGAAGGTTGACCATAATTCAGGCAGAAAAGATAATGCTCAAGAGGTTTCAGTTGTGAAGAAAGACTCCATTGACAGTCGGACCCCAGGCCTATGTGTTACGCTCTAACAGAAAATATGTCTGCATTTTGCTCATGTTCAGACACTTTGCAGGACAATGAGATTATGGGCAGCAGACTAAATCTGGAGTAAGAAATTTCAAGGCAGTCTAATTTTGAGGCTGTGGGATGACTGCTGTTGGGGACTTTTAGTGAGTTCTGTCTTGAGAATCAAGAGTAAAATCCCCAGGAGAATGATTTAAAAAGTTTTTAGTATGGCTAGAGAGGCAGCTCCACTAAAGTTGAGCCTGCAAAGATGAAGCAGAGGAGAACTTGATTGCTAAAAAGATTAGCATTAAAAAGAAGCCAACTAGAGCCAGGTGTGGTGGTGCACAGCTGTAATCCTAGCACTCAGGAGGTTGAGGCAGGAGGATTGCTGAGAGTTCGAGGCAAGCCTTGGCTGTATAGTGAGTTCAAGGCCAGGATGAACTACATAGCAAGACCTTGTCTTAAAAAATTTTTTTTTAAAAAGCCAAGTACTTTACAACAGGACAATAGGGAAAATACCTTGAGGGAATATGGGGAACTAGTATGGATGTAGAGTTGGCAGGTTTAAAGTTACAAAAATGTTAAGAATTTGCTTTGAGAAGAGAACCCCAGGGCACTATGTTCCAGAATGGCTGGAGCTTAGGGGATTCATTCTTTTGAATTGGATTTATAGCACTCAGCTGTCCAGGCACTCAAGTACCACTACAGCCAAGAAAGAAGGCAGCCTGCAGGCCAAGGATTTAGCTCAGTGGTACCGCACCTGCCTTGAAAGCACAAGGTCTTGAGTTTGATCCCCATACCAGAAAGAGGGAAAAAAAAAGGAAAAGGAAGCCTGGATACTGGTCAAGCTGATAACCGATGGCAAACCTTGGCATCATCCACAGGGTGGTAATTTTACATGCATGGAGAATGCAAGAGTTGTGGGGTCATGAAGGCTTCCACCCAGACCTGGGAGGTCAGGCAATGTGCTCCTGATAGGGCAGTTCAACAAGATGTGATGGTGAAGCCAAAAGTGCAGTGGAGATTCCAAGATGTCAGAAAAGCCAGTGCTTTAAGGAATGAGCAAAGCCAGTCCAAGAGAGAGACCGTAAGGGTTGTAATCACCCGAAGTGCTGTAGGGGTGGGGCCACCCAAGCACTTTGGAGTTCATATCTTGCCACAGATTGCCCTGGGTGCTAGATATGAAACCATAGGATTTATTACTTACCCTGCGACATTGTATGTTGCCAGTGTTTGCCTTTCTTTTCATTTTTACAGGTGTTCATAGCTCTGGACTTGGACATTTTACCAATGCTGAAACTGTTGGGACTTTAGCAACTCTTAGAAATGGACTAAATACATTTTGCATAAAGTGATGTGTATGAGTCTTCTGGGGGCCAGGAGTAGAATGTTATAGTTTATATCTAGATGTCCCCCACAAAAGCCTCACGCACTCATAACTGGGACACTGTGGAGGTGATTGGATAATGGAGTCATGATACTTATTAGTGAACAGGTAAATATTATGTTGGATGATAAAGCCTGGTGTGAGTAGAGGGGTCACTGGGGACATGCCCTGGGTCTATCTCACCCTTCCTTTTCCCTTGATAGTTCTCTGCTTCCTGCTGCCATATTGTAAGGTCTTTATCTTCTGATATGCCTCACTATCATGCTGCCTTGTCTTGGGGCCAGTGGACTATGGACTGAAACCTCTACAAACTGAACCAAAACAAACTTCCTGTCCTTTAACTCTTTGGTGTCGTGTATTTGTCCCAGCAGAGAGAAAGTAACTAAGACAGTTACTTGGTAGGTCATAGAAAAGCTTTGTTCTTAATTCTTTTGAATTGAAAGGCATTTTTCCTTCAGTATAACTTTTGCACATGTATTATTACATTGTCATGTGATTTTTACTAGTTTGGGTCTTAGAGTGAAAATGGGAAATGTGTCGCTGTACACAGAGTTAGGATGATGAATGTTAGGATCATGAATGTTTTATTCAGACTAATGGAGGTATTAATTCTGGCTTCTCTACATCCTGGAAGTGGGTCTTTATAAAATTTATTTAACTTTCTGAAGCTTCAATTTATTTATTTCAAAAATGGAAGCAATATTCTATTTTACATGGTTATGATGATGATCAGATAAGACAATATACACAGGGCTGGGGATTTAGCTCAGAGGTTTTGCCACCTGCCTCGCAAGCACAAGGTCCCAAGTTCGATCCTCAGTACCAAAAACAAAAAAAGAAACAAAAAAAGATAATATACAAAAAGTGTGCACAACCCTAGTGCATAGTAAATTCTAAATTTTAAATTACTGTATAAATAGCCCAAAAGATAAACATTTTATTAGCACTTTTATTGATATGTATAGCATTAATATACAAATCACTATTGATAGAAAAGATAATTCATGAAGACCTTCACTTTTAGTTAATATGAATTATTTCTACCTTCAGTTAATATGCAATGATGATTATGCCAATTTGGAAAATAAAGCTTATAATATTGATAACTGATTCTCTTAAACCTGAATGCCTTTTTATATGTCTAGCAAACCAATGTTGTGCCTTATAATATTTATACAAAACGTGGAAAATTGAACTGGCCCACATATGAGAAATTATTATTTTCAGGGAAAAATATTTATTTATAAAGATAGACAAATGGCATTGGATTTTTTAATATTTCAGGATCATATAAGAATTTTCCATTTTCCTTGCCTTTTTCCATTACTAACCTAAGAAAATACTATTATTATTATTATATAAAATCACTCTCATAAATATTTCCTCTTAATAAACACTTTCATTTTTTTGTCTATACTCTGAGTGTAGGTCTAATTCCATTCTCCAATGACTCCATCATTTATCTTTCATAAACAGAATATGCTTTATTTATGATCAGGAGGAGATGATTCCCTCAGTACCCAGAAAGAAGTGTAGATCCTGATACATCACAAATACCAGTATACACATGGAACCTCCTTGGTGGTATCCGATGTATAGCTCTAGCAAAAAGCATCCACAGAAGTAGCTGAAATGTACGAGGCAGGTAGATGGGGGAACCAGATGCTTGTTTCTAACAATATAATGGAACAAAAACACGGGAGGAGCCAATTATCCTTCAAATTGAGTAATATAATTCAACTAGGTATGACAGAATAGGGTGGCTTGGTTCAGATCTTTGCCAAAGCTAATTGGTAAAAAATAGAGATTTTTCATCAATTTTGTATTTGTTTTCTCCTTCACTCTACTCATCTAAATCCTACCCATTGACAAATCCTAATTTAAGTCCCCCCTTCCCTATGAAGGCTTTTAAAAATAGTTATAAGGATGATGATGATAAAAATGATAATTATTTTACATATACACTAGTGTACCCTTATCCATGATTTCACTTTCTGGACTTTGTTACTTATGATCAACTGTGGTCTTAAAATATTAAATGAAAAATTGCAGAAAAAAATCATAATTTTGATTCACTTTTTCTGAGTAGTGTGATGAAATCTCACAATCGGCTCCATTCAATGTGAGACATGAATTATCTTTTGTCTACTATACCCACACTGTGTAGCTACCTATTAGTCTCTTAGTAGCTATCTCAATTACCAGATTGATTGTTGCAGTGTTGCCATACTTGTGTTCAAGTAAACCATATTTTTCTTAATAATGGTTCTAAAGTTCAAGAATAGTGATCTGATAGTTCATGTATGACAGAATAATCATAGAGTGCTTCCTTTTAGTTCAAAGGTTAAAGTTCTCAATAAAGAAAGAAAAAAATGGGATGCTGAGTTTGTTAAGATCTACAGTAAGAATGAGTCTTTTATCTGTGCAATTGTGCCAGTTTGGCTGTTGCATTTGAACTGCAAAAGTTATAGTCAGAGTAAAGTATAAGTGTTTAGTTAAACTGGAAAAGGCATTACACATGTTTGTGTGTATAGGAAAATATAATTATGTATAGAGTTTTATGCTATCCACAATTACCCTTACCCCCAGAGGATAAGGGTAGACTTCATCCTTGCAACAACTTTTTGAGGAAGTATATTTTCTTAAATGCTAAGAAATCTGATAAGAAACTTGTCCAAAATAGTATTGATGAGTTTAGGATTTGTGACAAACAACGCTATGGAAAATCCAGGTGAAGGTTTTTAGGAGGTTTTCGTTAGGTTACTCTAAAGTTTGAGGGACACAGCATCCTGGATATAAAGTTTTAGGAGTCTTCAGCAATTTTTTTTTGTGGTACCTGGGATCTAACTGAGGACCTTGTGCTTGTAAGGCAGGCATGACGCCACTGAGCTAAATCCCTGGCCCCATAGCAATTATTGATGGTAGTTACAAACAAGAATAGACAGAATCACAGAAACCATGTCTGGAACAAGGGACAATGCCGAAATTGAGGAATCTGAGGACAAAACTCAGGTAGACACCAATATTATAGGGGTGAGCGGAATCATACAGTAGGCAGCAAAAGGAAACTTGTAGGGAAGAGGGAAAGGGAACGTTACCATAACCTCTGCATTAAGTCCTAGTCTCCTGCGAGCCACGGCAGCACAAGGCGAATTACAGGAAAGGCAGAAAAATAAGACTTTGAGAAGAAGCTGAGCTTTGGGTCTTATCAAAGATCCGAGCTTGCTGCATCTTTTATTCAGCACATCGGAAGAAACAAATGTAACAAACGACTTGCAGAGAGGTCAGTACATCGGGATAAACAGGATGTAACAATCCAAGGACAATAAGGAACTAAGTAGATGAAGATTTTGTTCCTCCCAGGATGTCTTCAGCTGCTGTAATCTTGTCCTGGAGCATCACAGCATCACAGGATCATTGAGGTCTCAGTTGTGACTGGGGGCCAAAATGGAATTATGTCTTAAAATGCTATAGCTGGCCTGTAGGCAGGCGAACTAGGCCTAATAAAATGATTTTTCCCTAAAATTATGTAGCACTGCACCCGACAGAAACTAAGAAGGAACAGCCATATTGAATGAAATTCAATAGAATTTGATGTCACAGGGGAAAAGGGAATATCGATTTCAAAAAGAAAGTTGTCAAAAGAGTAAATACTACAGAAAGTTCCAGTTGGAAGATGCTTGCTCGTGTTCTAGGAGTACTTTCTATAGTTTTAGGATAGAAGTTAAAGTATTGAAAATGTAAACAAGACCATTATACAGCATGGAAGAAACTTGAACATGCTCATTATGTTGGGAAAGGAGTTAGTAGAGGTAGAGGGGAAGAGCTTGATATAGAAAAATCATTTGAGAAATAATGAATAAACAACTCTCTGAGGAGATGGGAGAGGCTAGGATCTGAACTATAGGTAAATAGTTTCAAAGTTGAGAAAATTCTTCCTGTGGGAGCGAGTGAAGTAGGAACTCTGCAGGAGTTGAGCAAGGAGCAGCACTCCTCCACACTCCATAGTAAAACACCCCTGCCTGTGACTTGCAGTATCCTTCAAAGCCCTCAGCAATATCTGATATCAAAAAAATTCACTAAGGATTCACTTTTCCTACATGTTGTGTCATCCCCCATCAGAGAATTCTAGTACACAATACGGAGTTTTGAAATGTCTTTTCCTCCCTTTCACTGAATTAGATGATACACTTTTGTTGTGGTCTCCTATCCTTAATAGCTCCCTATCTTCCCAGAACATCTTCTTGATCTGGCTTCCCTTTCATACTTATCCACTCAACCTCGACAGTGGTGCTCTTTCTAGTGGCCCTCATCACCTTTCATCTACAGCTTGGGCCTTGTAATCTTGTAAGAACTGCCAGGTTCTAACTTAATTTGTGTGAGGGACAAAACTGAGCCTACTTCCCACTGCTTCCCAAACATCTTCCCCACAGCATCAGTGCAGGCCCCATTTTTTCTCTCACATTTTTGTCAATGCCCCCTACCCTTCCTCTTTTCTCTGTTTTGGTAAAATTCCCAGCTTGCATCCTATTCACCTCCCTGAACTGGAAACTCTGTAATTCCATTCTTCATCTATGTACCCCTTCCTAGTTCAGCCTTCTTCCCCATATCCTTCTGCTTTTCCCTTGGCCAGAAATTCTCTGATGTCCTTTGATCCACCTTCTCTTTCAGACTAGGAGTGCATGTGCGTGTGTGTGGTTGAACGTTTCATCCCAAGTCGTGGGTTACTATCTCTAAAGAATCTCATTCCTCCCAATTTGGGCACAGGGCAGTCTCCGCTCCAGCCACTCTTCTTCCTGTAGGTGGCGCTGCGTGGAGACCCACTGATTCTAGCAGTCCTTGCGGTCTAACACAGAGCGCCGATGGCGCCTGCGTCACGTCGCTGGCGCCCGGAAGTGGTTGCTCCGGTGAGAGGATTATCTCGGTCCTTTGTGAGGAGAGTCTGAGGGAGTCAGGAAACCTTGCAAAAGGCCAGAAGTGGACACGGACTAAAGTAGGACTGAGTGGGGAGCTGAGGGGAGACCAGCTTGACAACCATAGCCTTTATTGGTGGCTGTGCTTTGTGAGGCCGTTGCTTGACTAGGCTGCAGCAGCTATGGCGGTGGAACTTGGGCACTCCACCAGCGGCTTCCGCCACATCGATGTGATCCAGTTCATTAACAGCGAAATCCGCAGTAACGGTGGCGGGCCAGACTTCTACTTGGCCTTCTTCTCGCGGTCCTGGAACGAGGTCGAGGATGGTCTTCACACTATCCTGACCAACCAGCAGATGCCACGCGCCCTCAAGCGGGCCTGTACCTGGAGCGCGCTGGCCTTGGGTGTACGAGTAGTTGCCGGGCAGCAGGAGGAGCAGACACACCGACTTCATTGGCTGCGGGAGCAGCTAGAGGAGCGCGAGGCAACTTGCAGTGCTCTGGTTTTCGAGATGCAGCGGATGCGTCAGGAGTGAGACCGTGCCATAGCATAGTTGCACTCCATGAGAGCTTCTTTACAGCAGGTATTGGATGAGAGCGAAATGTTTCGCAGGAGGCTGCTCCAGACCAAGAGGTCAGCACAGGCTGATTTGCTGTCCAAGAAGGTTGTACCTAATCCAGGAACTGAAGAATATGGAGCTGCAGCAAGGTCCCTGAATACACAGGAACAAACAGAGGTGATGGCCACCAGAGCTCAAGGCATGTTGCATTTGGAGTCCCACATGCTAGCTCCAGCAATTTTGCATTATACGCAAGAACCTCCAGGTCTTTGGGCTCAGCCAATGCAGCCCCCTCTGCAAATGCCTGTGCCACACCATTTCCCATTCTGTGTGCCTCACCAATTCCCATTCCATGTGCCATTTTCACTGGGATCCCCATACTCAGTACCACTGCCACCCCTAGTAGTAAGGGAATCAGCACCAGCAGCAGCAGCAGCAACAGTGACAGGAGGTGTACCCCACATGCTTCCTACAGAGATCCACCCTCCACCCTTGTTGGCTGCAGTGAGGTCTCAGGAGAAGATGGGTCCTTTGTGTTATCAGAGTTGCCACTCCCAGGATAAACATCCTCAGAACCTCCTGGACAGATGTCACCAGGGAGACATCAGCCGCCACAGCCAGAAGGATGAGTTGGTGATGCCCCAATGCATGGCTCCCCTGGGAATCAGTAAGATTCCCAGTGTGATACAAAGTCCTGTGAAAGTGCAGTTTCAGAGGCAGAAGGCCAAGAAACCACAAGGGAAAAAAGTCTCAGAATCCCCAAAACAGGAACAGTCTGCCTCACCATGCAGTCCAGTGAATTGGGTCTGCTCACAGTGTAAACATGTGAATCTTCCACATCACATGGCCTGCCATAAATGCAAGAAGATCCATATGCCAGGTGGGGATGGAAGTTTTGACCCAGGACAAACTCTGTGATTTCAGAAAGGTAAGTAAGAATAGAAGCACTCCAAAGAGTGGGTGGTGGCAGACAGAATGAAGGAAATAGCTTCAATTTCCTACGCCGTTTCTGATCAAAAAGTAACTTCACAGAACATTGGAAACCAAAATTGTCATAGAAAAGAATAAAATGATCTATTATCCCATTTCCCCAGTTAACCATTTTGTATCATTGTGGGCAAATGTACACACAAAGATGTACATATTTATATATTTATTACATTCACTTACTTGAACAAAGAAGAATTATTAGCATATTCACTATAAATCAATGGTTTCTCCTAATTGCATTTAAATTTTGCAGGTAGTAGATTTTCAGTGGCTGTTACCAGACTGGTTGACTTTCTAGAGAAATTAGTCACAAAGCCTTTTTTGCCCTCTCAGTTTTCTTCTCAACTCCCTTTTCCTGACTGGTAGCAGCCGTGTGATTAGAGTTATAAGCAATGGTGAATTTTAAGAATGCCGTTTCACTTTGAGAATGCTGTTGTGCCTTTGGAAAGTACCGCGGTGTTAATGTCTGCTGCTTTTTTGTCTTTTCTGTTTTATAGATGAGGTCCTATTTTTGTGTCTCATTCCCAAGGAACTTGCTTTTTACTTAAGAAGCTGAGCCTGTCCCATTGGAAGTTCTCCCTAGAGAGGAAAGATGTATCATCTGGATCATGAGAGACCCAGACATCAGTGAAACCTCCACTGCTTGGAGTCAAGAAGAGTGAGAGAGACACTTTAGTACTCATTAGGGAACAATGAAACACAAAACAGTTTTATTAGAATTGAATTTCTCAGTTGGGACAAGGGATTGACTTGGAAGAGTTTGAGGGTGATTGTAGTGTTAAATTTTATATATGAAAGAAATTTGATTAAGGCATTAGATAATTACTTACGTAATTAAGTAATTAGTGTCACAGTGTCAGGAGTTGCTTAGTGTTTGTTAGCAGTTGGAACCGTACAGTATTGTCTGGTCCATCTATCATAATCTTTTGTGAGTTTGGTTAGATAATAGTAATTTAGTTTTTGCATTAGATCAGGAATGTCTTCTTTGCCTTGCATGTAGTGTTGCCGTGGGCAAAATCAGTTAAAATAACATCCATATACATTTTTGGAGTTCTGAGGGAAATGTGAATGAGACTTTTATGGATGGACTTGAGTCACCAAACTGCTCATTACCTTCCATCACCTTGGTCACAAGGCAGAAGAGCAGTGGCAAAATCAGGGAGGTATCCTCATTAACTCACAGGCACACAGGCAGGGCTTTTCTGATCCTCTGCTGATTTCCCCTCTGGAGTGTCACACGTGTTTTTGTGGCTGCACAGCAGCCTGCCTAGAAAGACCATTAGGTTGCCCTGAAGAAAGACAGTGCTTGGAAAGTGTTGGCTACACGTTCTAGCCCTCAAACCTGGGTTGCTCCCATCCTAAGTCCTTTTCCTGTCAACAGCTCATGAATAACAAAATGGCTTGCAAAGATACATCAGGGCCATTATTATGTATGGATGGTGCTTTTCTGCCAAGGGCCAATTGGGTTAAAGATAGAACTGCACTATGGGGAGCACTCTTTTTTCTTTTCTTTTGCACATTTTATTTATTTATTTTTTATTTAAATTTATTGGTCCATTTTAGATATACATTATGATCACTCATCTTGGTTCTTTTTTTTCCATTCATCTTCCCTCCCTTCAACCCCTCCATCCCACCCTATTTACAAAAGCTTTGTTTCCTTTTTTTCCTTTTCCCTTTTTTTTCTTCTTTCCTTTTCCCCAGCCCCCCTCCCTAGTTCTCCTTCCCTTTTAAACATTTTCTTCCTATTTCACAATACCCATTACACATCATTTTGGTCTTCATTTACACTTTCAGTTTCTCACACTACTCTTTTTTCCTTTTTTTTCTTTTTGGTACTAGAGCTTGAACTTGGGACCTTGCACTTTTGAGGCAGGCACGGTGCCACTGAGCTAAATCCCTGGCCCCTCTCACATCACTCTTGAGGATGCTTCTTGGCCTCTTCCCTTTCACTGGGTTAGGCACTCTGCATCCCCCAAAGCAAGGAGGGAGTCAGGGCGGAACTCAGGGTGGGAGGTTAGAACGGCTTCTAATCTGAACAAAAGGTGTCTCTGAGTTCCCCAGGAACTGATTGTTTAGTGTTTGTTAAAAGTTGGAACTATATACTAAGATCAATCTTTGTCAAGGGTTTTCTGATTCTGACGACTAATAAAGAGTGTACACTTGATGTGTCTTATGTGTAGTGTGTATCTTGGGGCAGGTTTGCTCAGAGGTGTCAGCTGAAATTCCCATCTCCCCTCCATACCATTGAGGTGAAGGAAAGTTTAATCTCATTCACTGTTGGAGAGTCCCTTTTCCCAGGAGTTCCCCAAGAATTGAAGGGGTATATACAATACAGGATCTATAATACAGCAAGATTATCTCTGCTACTCTCACTGTACCAATCCACATAGTACTTTTAAGGTGGGTGTCTCTGCTGTTCCTGGACAAGTGTGGTATGTTTGCCTATGCTGGAAGCCCTGATCTCTAGGCTACATGCATCATGTAGCCATTCTCCTCGGGCCCCTTTCTTCTCCTGGGGTCCCTCGGGTATTAAGGGTGAGTTAAGCATCATAGACAGGAAGCTACTTCCTTTCTCTCTGTTTTTTTCAGTTCACTCTGGGGTAGTATAGAAGAAATAAAAGATAGAAAGGAGACAAGGAAATCATAACTAAAAAACTGTACTTTTTAAGAAGACTGAACTTCTAGGACTCAGCTGAAATCGAAGATAACCCACCACTAAAAGGTCATAAATTGGCCTAATTAAGAATGTTAGGAGCAGGAGCCTGACTCTAAGATAAAGAAAACTCTTGTCAACATTCATTTAGTTAGATTAAAGCTCCTTTCCTACCAGATCCATCTCAGAGGCCATAAATTCAGCCAATTAAGAAAGTAAGGAAAGTATATAAAAATATTCAACATCTTTAGTCATCCTGGAAATTCAAATCAAAACCACATTAAGATTCCATCATGGCTATCATTAAGAATATAAAAATAAGTAAATATATAAATACTGGTGAGGACATGGGGAAAAGGGAAATTTTCTATACTTTTGTTGGGAAAGCAAACTAGTACAGCCACTATGGAAATCAGGAAAATATCTAAAAATAAAAATATCATTTGATCCAGCTATACCACTTCTCAATACATTCCCAACAGAATTAAAGTCAGCATCCTATAGTGATACTTGCATAACCACATTTGTTGCAACACAATTAGCAATAGCTAAATTATGGGAACAGCCTAGATGCCCACAATCGATTAATGGATAAGGAAAATGTGGCACATATGCACAGTAGACTATTATTTAGCCATAAACAAGAATGAAATTAAATGGATGGAAGCAGAAATCATTATGTTAAATGAAATAAGCCAGACTGAAAAAGTCAAATATCACTTGTTTTTTCTCATAGGTAAAATCTAATGAAATTGGGGAAAAGAAAAATGGCAGAAAAGTAGAACAGTGACTATTAGGGAAATGGATGGGGTTTGGGGAAGAGGGAAAGGAAAAGAATGGGAGGTGATGATGGGGTAAAAATAAAATATGCTGTATCTGTGTATGAATATAACAAAATGAACCCATTTTTCCGTGTAACTAATATGCATACAGCTATAACTAATATATCTATATATCTGTGTCTTTCCCATACTGTGCTTTTTGAATCCAAATACAGGACCTTCTATTGATTCTTATAACAATTTGCCTTGTTAGATTTCACATCATTTAACAAACTGTTATAATTCACTGGGACCCTTTTTTTCTGTTGCCTCCTTTATAGCTCAGACACGGGGTGGGGGGGGCGGTCCTGGGCTCTTTTTAGAAACATCATGGCTTCTGGCCCACTTGGGACTAGGGGTGCCTTTGGTGAAGTCCTGGTCTATTGGTGCATATAAGAGGACTTTGCAGGTCCCCTGGGCCTCACCCAGGGTCAGGCTGTGTGCTACCTGGTGCCACCACCAGGGACGACAATGCCCTCTGGCTTTGTTTCCTTTGGGGGTGCTGGGGGGCGGCGGGTGGGGGAAGGCAAGAAGGCATAACAAGCTCACAAGTTGTTCAGGATTGTGGTGGCTGAAGCAGGATTGAGGGAGCTTGGACATGTCTATCTCTGCGGAGAGTCTTGTGGGGCCTCAAGCATTTGGGGGTCCAGGGGTCCCCTTGAGAGAAGACAGGGAGAGGTTTTACAGCCCAAGTCATCATCACTTAAAGCAAATTAGACTTCTTTTTGAGACAGCGTCTCTATGCTGCTCAGGCTGGCCTTGAACTTCTGCGATTATCCTGCCTCAGCCTCCTGAGTGCTGAGATGACAGGCATGCGCCACCATGCCCTCAGCAGTTAAAACAGAGAGGAGGGAGATGCTCATTCTCCAGGCCCTTCCTCCCAGTTCAGAGGACAGGGTGCTTTGGAAACGCCTCTCCTTGTCCCGCCAGTCTCCAGAGCTTTGCAATGGAACCAGCGGTGGGGCAGCAGGGCTGGGTTAATTGAAATGACAGAGAGCTGTTGGCCCCAGAGGGACACATTGCCAGAAGCCCCCAGCAGAAGCCCCCAGTGAAGGAAGAGGACCGAAAGGGGAGAGTGGCGCTAGCTCTGACCTTCCAGGCCTCTCCCTCCCCGAGCTCGCCTCCAGCTAGCGGGCTGGCTGGGCACGCCTGCTGCAGGTGCAGGCGCGTGCCAGGTACCAGGGCACCACGTAGGCGCGGAACGAGCTGGGCTCCGCCTTCTGCGCCTACTGCATGAGCCTGTGCAGGAGGTAGCCGCTACGGGGGAAGGCCATGTCTAGGCCCGCCAGCCTCCCCATGGGCCCAGATAGGAGAGATGCGCGAAGTGGATGCCTTCGCGCGCTGTTGCAGGTAGTCGCTGAGCGCCTTTGCTTGCACACGCAGGCGAGGCAGCGCCTACAGCCGTGCGCATGGATGGGCTGCAGGGCCAGAGGTCCCCGCGTGGCCCCTGCCCTCAGAATGTGGCTGAACAGGCCGTGGTGGCTGGCAGCACGCTGGGCACTCTCCACGCCGAAGGTGTTGGCATTGGAGAGGAGGATGACCTCGAAGTAGGAATCTGCGTGACCGGGAACTGCAGCCGACTGCCTGTGCCTGGCAACAGCGGCACGGCCTCACAGACAGCGCGGGTCCCGCAGCCGCACGCCCTGTTCGCTCAGATACTGGAACACCCTCTGTGGGTGCTCTGGCAGAAGCCCTAACGGTAGGTGGCGCACAGGCTTTCAGGCAGCTGCTGGCTCTGCACTGCGCACACGATCCAGTCATCAGTGTTCTGGTCCATGATGGTCTCCTCATAGTTGAAGGTCAGAAGGAAGCGTGGCTCGCCCTGTGAAGCCATCCCGCCATCCTTAGGTATTGGAGGCCACTGGAAGACACCTGCTCCTGGTCACTATGTCACCTCTAGGGATTCCTGGCTTCCTACTGCCAGCTCCTCCTCCAGCTTTGTCCTGAATGATCTGATTCTTTGGTGGGCTCCAAAGAGTCTCTGAAAGAAGGGAGGCGGGATCTCTGGGCTTCTCCCTCGTGGGACAGCGTGGTGGGGTCTGTCCAGGCTGAAGTTGGAGAATAAGGAGTGTATGGGGCTTGGGGGGAGCTAAGGTTCGCAGACTCGGAGGTGCTTGGGGGAATTATGAGGACACGGTATGTTAGCCACCCCTGGATCCCTGGGCTTCAGCTCACAGCCAGGGGGAGTATGGATGATGTGCGTCCACTTACCCACTCCTCTTCCCACCTCCACTGGGATCCTTATGTTATCCTGAAAAGCATTTTCTGCCTCACTCAAATAGATATATGGCACCTACAAATGTGCTATATATGTTGTTCATATTTTTAGAGAATTCAGTATCCAAATTGTTAAATAGGCCAGATGCTGGAGAAGAACTTACTGGCCATTTTGTTGGAGTTCTCTTTTAGGTTGACATTATTCCATTTCAGGTTGACATTTCATTAAATTTCATCCTTTGTCTATCTTCTGTCCCATATTTCTGTATCCTGCTAAAACCTGGTCAGATTTGCTATTCTGAGAAACTATTCTGGAGTGTATCCTTGGTCCACCAATTATTGACCCTTCTCAACGCAAAAATGAGTAGTAAAATGAAGTTTTGTTTTTCAAACTTTGTTGACCCAGCATACAAGATTTTCTGTGACTAGTTGTTGAGATCATGATTGTAAAATTTATGAAGGTGGTGTTTGACCTATTATATTATTTATGAAGTCAAATTATCAATTTTTAATTGACTCTTCAGAGTGCTGCCATAGGCAAACAGGAGATCAAGAAATAAATATATAATCCTCTTGCTTGAAATACTTAAATTGTGTTTTCATGGTCACAGATTTCCCTACCCAGTGTTGGCTAGTCATCCTACAATTCTTTGTCAGTGATTACATAGGGTCAGAGATTATGACTTATAAATTATGAATGCATCCAAACTATTAGAAACAAAAACAAAATCCCAAACTCTAATATAGTGCTTTTCAAATATTTTAACTATAAGTAAATTCTGTATCATAGCTTATTATACAAATATCTGTGTGTGTTTACACCTGTGTATTTGTACATAAATAAATACATATATAAGACTAATGTGTGTATATATGCATGTAGTGTCAAAGACAAATGCTTTACAATAAAAATATTCCTTGCTAATGACCAACATGTTTAATGACTGTTCAGATTTACAACACTCCTCTTGGACTTATGAGCTGTACTTTTTCTTTGGGTACAATTCTGTATATTCTGGTTATAGAGCCTCAGTGTCTTTTTTGTACAGAATACCTTATTTATACAATACTGTAATTTTCCTGGTTGTACTGTACAGTACTGTAGTTTTATGCTGTGTTATACATTACAGTACCACATGTAAGAGTTATGCCGATTAAAGCAAATTCATCAAGTTGGAGTTTCCTTTGACCATTTCTTTGTTCTGAATATTGTAATGTACACACTATATACAGTTTCTCATTTAGCAACCAGTTCATTTAATGACCCAGGCACAGGATCGGAATTCGGTCATTAAATGAGGAATGCCTGTATGGTATTTACTCTCTTGCTAGATTTCTTAAAGCTGTCTATTCTATTTAAAGATTTTGTTTGATGACAACTAAATTGCTTTTATCATCCACAATCTATGACTATTCTAACATGGACTCTTTCATAATCGTGTGTCTGCCATGTCTTCCTAATTCTTAAGGTAAGAAGACATACTCGAAATGCTGTGTTAGTCAGTTTTCTGTCACTGTAACAGATACCTGAGATAAATCAGCTTACAAGGAGGAAAGGTTAATTTTGGTTCAAGAGTTCAGAGTTTTCTGTCCATGCTTGGTTGGCCTTACGACTTGGGTCTGTAGCAAACACTGTACCTCATGGTTGAAGCAGGTGTCAAAGGAGATCTGCTCACTTCATGGCAACTGGGAAGCAAAGAGAAAAAGAGAGAAGTGGCCAGCATCCCAATATCCCTTTCAAGGGTACACCTCGAAGGACCTAACTTCCTTCCATTGGACTCACCTTCCAAATGTTATGCCATTTTTCAATATTGACATAGGCTGGTGACCAAGTCTTTAAAAATATGGACCTTGGGGAGACATATAAGACCCAAATCATTGCAAGTGTAGTCCAAATTTATCGCTCTCTGTATTGGCTAGGCCACCATTACCTCCATATCTTCTAAGATACAGTTTTGTGTAAAACAAGGAACTTCGGTGCAAAGTTCCTATTAGTTCCCTTTAGAAAAGGGTAGATGTGGACACAATATTTGAGGAGCTGAACATTTATAAAGTGCCTATTATATACCAGGTATTACATATTTAAGGTATTTTACAAATTTGGCTAATTTGACTTTAAAATTACAGTGAAGATCAGAGAACATAGAAATCTGCTCAAGATCACTAACCTCCTTTACCCAAGAATCTTGGGTTTAGGAGGAGGCTCCAACGTCTTTTTGACTTCAGAGTACATGTACATTTAAACTCATTTTTATATATTTGAACTGCACCTTCCCACCCAAATCATAAAACTCCAATTGCCATCCTAGTAAGGATTTCTCCTTTAGAATACAGATAATGGTACTCTAAGTTCCTCCAGTATTCTTTCTTTGAGACTCATACTTGTATAGTGGTGAATAGTACAGACTCTGGAGACACTGGAATCAGATATCCTGGTTTTGAATCTTGGCCCTTTGATTTTGCTAGTTGTGTGAACTTGGCCCAATCATCTAGCCTCTCAGTACTCAAATTTCCTCATTTTTCAAAAGAAGCTAGTTCATAGAGTTTGTGTGAGGATAAAATAAGTGAAGAATGTAAAGCATTTCAATAAAATAGCATCTTAAACACAGTGTTGTGTATTTGTTATTATAATTTTTCTATATGCTTAGCTGTGAGATGTATTTGAATAGAGAAGAACAGCTAAATGCCCACATTATAGCCTGTGTGGCAGTGAAAATACCAACCAGGAGGAAACAGTCTCTTGTAATGTACTTCCATTGTGTTTCTTCCTACTTCGTCTAAAAGCTTAGCCATTAGATTCACTAACATGACACATAATAAAGAGGAGACACTCTCTCCAGAAGGACTCAGGGAACATTTAAGTTACAGTGGACCCTTGAGTTATGACTGGCCTGACATATGAACAACTTGGCTTATGACTGGAGTTTTAGTTTTAACTTATAAACAACGTCTTGAATTATGACCCGAATGCCGGCCACTTGTGCTTCCAGATGGTCTTAAATACGGTTTAACCCTTAAAGAGTTCTGGAAGGAACACTACAACATTCTTTCCTGTGTGGGATTAATTGAGAAATCCTGGTCCAGTGTCTCTCTAAGGACACTGAGATCTGCCTGTATTCAGGAGAGAGACTTTGAAGGCTGTGTACAGGAGCTTGAGCCTTCAACTGATCAACTTAAGTTTCAACCAGCCCTCACAAATGAATTGAGTTTGTAATTCAAGGGTCCACTTTCTAGGGAATCGCTTTCTATTCTCTGACATTAAACTCTCTATTATTCTTATTTTATGTATGAGAGCACTTAAAAAGGTTAAAAAGTTTGTCTTTCTAAGTTTCTCAGTCTGGAAATTATTGCTACTTTGGGTCATATAAGATTTTTTGTTTGTTTTAGGGACTGTCTGGTGTACTGTAGGATGTTTAACATCATCTCTGATCTCTCCCCGATATAGACTAGTTGTGTGCACTAGCCAAAAATATCTCCACATGTTGCCAAATATACTCCCAGAATGGGACAAGGTAAAATAAACTACTCTCTGTTAAAATCACTGCCTTGGAGTAACAAAACAGAAACAATTATTGAAAACTAAATGAAAACATTGCCTTTTGTCAAAGCATGTAAGTGGAGAGCTAGAATTCAAACCCAAGTCTATCTGATTCAGCATAGCATGTGTTATGGTTTGTGTTTAGATGTTCCCCCAAAGCCTCATGAAATGATAGGTGGGGCTTTTTCAGAGGTGACTGGATGTAGAATGTGTGATTGATTCTTGGTGCAGTGTTAGGTTCAAGGATAGTAGGATTAAGGTTGTGAGTGCCACCCACCTTAAGTAGCCTGGATAAGACAAAAGGGGCAGAAAGACACTGTTAAGGTCCCTTGCTTGTTTTGCTACCTTCTGCCCACCATGAACTGTTTCTCCTCTGTAATGCCTGTCTGTTATGCCACCCTGCCTGGGAGCCAGACAATTATGGACTGAAACCTCTACAAACTTTGAGCTAAATAAACCTTTCCCCCTTTAACTTTGGGTGTTGGGTATTTTGTCTCAGCAGTGAGAAAAGTAACTAAGTGTGATTTTTAAAATTGCATGACACTATGGAAAGTGCCATACATAAGCCCAAAAATAGCAAGCAAAAGAAAAGGGTACATGCCATAGAAAGCCAGATTTGGATGGCAAATTTGACCTAAATTACATTATTTTTACTGCCAAATTCATCATAAATAGCTCCTTATACTAGAGCACATTGCTAAGCTGAAGGGACCAAGTGTGGAGCTTCCATATCCTTTAAGTAGTAAATTAAAAGAGCTCCCAGAGTAGGGCCACAACATTGCAGGTAGTAAGAAGAGCTTCAGGACATCATGCCACTTAGCATTTCCACAAACTACTCAAAGTATTAGAAGTAATCCTGCAGAGTTGTACTAAGATACCTGGACATGACCAATCTACATTTGGTTGACTCACCAGAGTGAAGGTACTAGAGGAAGTGGGCAGACACGTTTTAATTTTTTAAACCTTTTAAAATGTAATATAAATAGATATTAATAAAGAAAATATGAAGAAGCGCTTTTCTTGCTTCTCTGAAAAAATAAGACAAAATTTCCTAACAAAATAATTAGAAAATAACAATAGTTTATACCCTGTGTATCATAATCTTAAAAGAATAGCCAAAGTGTTAATCAGAGTACAACTCATAGACAAAAAAGACTCTCTCAGGATAGATTTAAGTTCATTTGAAAGTGATAAGGTTGTGAAATTCTTCAGTTACTGTGCTTTATTTCCAGAGGTACTTATATGGTAAACTTCTTTTCAGTTTTGAGAAACAGTGAAAAACAAAATGAAAACAAAAAAGGAGACACAATTTGGAGCCTGGAATTGTACTTCTAAGCCTTTTTTACATGGCTTCTTGCTTACAGAGAAGGGTGTAAATAAGGACCGTGCAGCATGGAAAGCTTAAAATACATTCTGATGAAAGTTACATTGTGAACATTGCCAAGGCAGAATAAAATGCTGTCAGGATTTCAATGTGGCTAAAAATGATAGCTCCTTGGATTCAAAAACATGGAGTAATGCTAGAGACACTTACAAACTGTTGTTGTCTGGTCATCAGAGTTATTTTCCTTGTGGAACACTTTGTACTAGAAGCAATAAAGGAGACTAATACATTAAAAAGAGAATGCCTTTTTTCTATAAAATTAACATGAGTCAGGTGAAGTGTTTTATTTGTAGATGATCTATGTTCTAGGATTGCTAGCATATCAGCATAACTTGCTTTGAAATGTGCATACTCAAAATATTTCTGAAATATTTCCCTTTCACAACAGAATCTCTTGATTTCCCCATGTCTGCATAAAAATGTAAGTTTTGTAATGAGTGTATACTTAGCTTTATTTTAATTTAAGGAACGAGAGATGTCACTCAAATCATCTGTAGAGGAAATTGTGCCTAAACCGTAAGAACATCAAAGCAAATTTTGAGCATTCATCAATTCCATAACCTAAAAGAGGAATTAACTAAACACATATTCACAAAGGCTGACATTTTGAAAGAATGGGTCACATGAATGAGAGATAAGAGTATATGGTAAATTGTCTCTATTACTAAACTTCGCATAAAGAGCAAAACAATAATGGATCCAGCAAAACAAAATCTACAGGGTAAGTTTTTCATATTTTATACACATCCTCTTTTTCTTTTGAGGATAAAGCTATTAGTGAAGAAGCATAAACTTCTTTATAGTCTTAAACATGCCTACAGAAATGATCACCCATTGCTAAAAATTAACTCAGATGAATTGTTCACTATTGCTTTTTTCAAATAACACCATTGTAACTAATTTAGTAAGATAAAATACTCATTACAATGAACTTTCAGTACAGCAACATAGGATTAACTGTATTCAGTTCTATCTATACCTCCACTGTCACAAAGAGGAAGGGATTGTGAATGCACACCTATATCCTAGTGTGGCTTTATGTCTGTTTACATTTTTAGTTTCTTTCCACATTTGTAATATAAGATTTTGATAAAGATAAAATGAAAGAAGTATATAAAATAAATGGAATATGATCAGAGAAAATCTATCAGTAGATCCCATTTGTAAAATTATAAATACAACTATTGGTTTTGGCCTGTTAGGGTACAGTAGGAAAAGTATTGAACGGAGAACCAAGAGACTTGGATCCTAGGCATGGTACAGTAATTATATGACTGTAAACATGTCATTTCAGCTTTCTATAACTCAATTTCTTCATCTTTTCAATGAAGCACTGGATCAGACAATATAGCTCCATGATTCCTTCCTTTCCAACATCTTACATTAAAGGGACCTTGTCTCACACAGGAAGATCAGATCTTGGCTGTAGCTACTAAGAACTACCTTATCACAATTGTGAGGTTACTAGTAGAGTTTAGAAGAACTTTAAAAGAAGATTAAAACATACCCTTTCAGCATGATGCTCATTGGTAAAGAGATAAGCATAACAGTTCAGGCAAGCTGGCATATTACCATGCCTTTTTAAAACATTCTATATAAATCAGCCAAATATGGCCTCTGTATGTAGGTCTCTTGGTTGTTTATTTTTTAAAAGCAGAGACTTTTTAGTTCACATTATCTGTGGCACAAAACTCAAATTTGTACATATACAAATGTTTTAAACATATCCCAAATAAGCAGATTTTTAGCCATTTAGCATCTGCCTGCTTTGTAAACCTTGTGAAACTGCACATTTGCTCACCACAGATAAACTTTGTGGCTATCAAGGACCCAAGCCACTGTTGCCCCTTCAGAGTTCTCTGATTCAGAGATTTCCTAAAGTGCTGCTGAGTGACAGCACTCACACACATGGACCACTTCTTCAATTTCCCTCTCAACCTGAGAGTCTCATTGCCTTCTTCCTATTCTGGTTGATACCACACCATAGTCTTTGGGAAGTCTCAGGCTGTGAGGAACTCCCCTTGCCTACAAATCTGTCAACCAGTGTGTACTAAAATAAAGGTTCCTTGTGCAATGGTTATATTTAGAAATTAAAAACACGTGATGGAAAAGTTACTAAATAATGATCTAAATAATAAACCGTGGTGGAGACTGTTAAATACTTATGCTTGAAGAACAATGAAACAACTCTAAATCAAACTGTGTAGAATATTCTTAAAAACAATATTATAAGGACCTTTATAGCCTAAAATGTATGAATTTAGAAAAGATGATTGAAAATTACTAAGGCAAGTATTCACTTTTAAAGTTAAAGCTAAATAAGAAGAATAAATTGACAAGTAAACAAGAAAATAGAGGAATTTAAGAGCCTGAAGTACTAAATGTTAAGTTATAGAAACACTTGGTAATATTGTCTAACAAATGCAGTGCACAATCAAGTAGCGTAACATGTGAAGGGGACATCATTGTATTTCTTTGGTATAAACTTTAAAGTCATAACAATATATTATGAATAAATCTATGCCATGAAATGGGAAAACCAAGTTGAAGTGTGGCAGATATTTAGGTAACAATGTACTATATTGATAAAAATGGATCAGAGTTTTTGCTCAGTTAGTCAAAGTAGGCCTAAAACATTAAATGTATTGAATTAATGTTACAAATCTACTTCTTTCTGAATGTACTAGGTCCAGAAGTTGACAAGAGGCATGCTTTGCAAACCACAGGAACAGATAATCCCTTAAAAAAATTCAAAATGTTCCAGAGAATAGAAAACAGTGCATTCCTCCTGCTGATTTTGATAATTGTATTATTTTAAAATATTTTTATTATGTATTTATTTATTAATATGCATAATGTCTACTTTCATTGTGGGTATTTGGTAAATGTACATGATACATCTTAATTATTTTTCTGTCCCTTTTTCTTAAATTGATAAAGATAGTGTAAGAAAAAATAAAAATAAGTGAATCTCAGAAACAGATGCAAAAATAATGAATAAGATAGCAAACAATCTAGAAATGTATTTTAAAAACAATTTAAAGCCAAGTGTGGTGACTCATGCCTCTAATTCCATCACTCTGGAAGGCTGAGGTGGGAGGATCACAAGTTCCAGTCCAGCCTGGGCAGTTAGTGAGATCTTGTCTTAAAATGAAAGTTAAGATAGGGCTAGGGATGTAGCTCAGTGCAAAGGCCCTGGGCTCAGGCCCCAGCAGCACAAAAACAGTAATTTAAGTACGATTATTCCTGAAATTAAAAGTGGTTCAGTATTAGAGAATCAAATTAATAAAGTTAACAGAGGTAAATCAAAATAAAACAATATTTTATTAATACATAGATGTAGAAAAAGCTTTTGATGAAATTAACATTAATCTTAGCAAACTATATATATTTTAGTACTACGATATCAATGGTATCTACTAAAAGCTTATATAAACACCATAGTTAACAGTAAAATGCTCTATGTAATTTTTAAATGTCACCAAGTAGATGGAGATGGCCATTCTCAAATTTCAACATGTGAGAAGTACTACATAATAAAAAAAGAAAGAAAGAAATTAAGAATCAGAATAGAAAGAACAAAAATGTCTTATTCAAAGATGAATTAAGAATCTAAATAAATAATCTAAGCCAGTATACTAATAAGCAGTGTCACTGGACCTAATGTCAATACACTGTATACAGAAACCAGTAGTGATCCTATACACCAGTAGCACCTGTTGAACACTCAATTGAAATTCAAAAGATCCTGTTCTAAAGATATTTATTAAGTGACTAGAAATAAATATAATGAAAGATATATAAGATCTATTTGGATAAAATTATATTTATATCCTTATTAATAGTCAATGATAGTGTCGATAAAATATCTGCATCGAGGTAGAATGCAAGGATTCAGTATTGTCAAGGTATAAATTCTTGTCAAATTTACTTATAAATTCAATGAAATTTTAATAAAAATTCTACTGTAAATGACAACTAGGCTTTTCATTGATGTATGGAAAAATGGTGAAGAATTATTGAAATGATGTGAAAAAAGAGCCCATTTTAGTTACTGTTTTCCAAAGCATATTATAAAGATACAAACAAAAACTATGTAATATTAGAAACAGAGAATATACACACACAAAAGAGATGAATGAATAGAACAGAGCTATACATAAATGAAAAGTTGGTATATGATAATAGTGGCAGTGGCATTTTAGATCAAGAGAAAGAAGGGATTAAACAATAAAAGGTTTGAGAATAAAACAAAAATTTAGAATTCATTAATGTTCAGTTATCATCATAGTGATTACTGCAAATTAATTAATGCATATTTTGTTATGAATGTAAAACTACTCAGTTCTTGATTGTTCAGAAGCCTTGTTATCTAGATTGTGCATTATTCTTCACTTTTAGCCTTTCTCCTTTTTCTCTTGGTCTATTTTTGGGTGACTGGAATTTTAAGTCAGAGAAAAAGAGAATGCAATTAAATTCTATCATACTAGGTAGAAGAAGTTTGAAATTTTTAATTCAACTTTCATTTAGGAAAATTTTCACTTTCTCTAATGTCAGCCTAGGTAATGCTGACCAACTCACCTAGTGAAAACAAGTAGACCACCTAAACAAAAAGGCTTAATATCTTCTATTTAAGACAAAAGAAAGCTAACTGCTATTGAAGAATTATATAGCCGAGAGCTGGGAAGAGCAAGGAAATGGCAAAATGAGCTTTTTTATGGAGCAGTTCTTAAATTTTTAACCCAAGGGATATCCTCTGCTTCTGGAAAAGGATATTGAGAGCCTGAAGGTGAGCACAATTTATAGGACTATGATTTAGGGCCCAGCAAATAGCAGGAAGCCTTGTGTGGAGATACTAAAGACAAATGACATCATTTGGGTTAAGGGCAAGCCAGAAATACTCTGAGTTCATCAGGTTCTGAAGACATACTTAAAATAATTTCAAACTCTGTAATTAGTGGAACTTGATCCTTCTTCCAGAAGCAAGTGACAATTTACGCTAAGGAAAAAGATAGCATCATTTCAGGCCTCAATATGTTCTTCAATCATTTTAGTGTATAACAGTCAGTAAAAAAAACAGGCACATGAAGATAATAAGATGGGCACAAAAAGAGAAAGAAAACTAACTGGCAACAGATATATACAGAAATTTCTGATTATAAAATTATGAAAACCAAACTTTAAAATTACCATATGTATTATGATTAAGAAATATAAATAGAAAACTGAAATGTATGAAAGGAACCAAATAGAAATTTTAACATTGAAAAGTGTAATGAACAAATATAAGATTTCAATTGGGGGGGATTAACAGAAGATTAAATGCTGTTAGAGTTACTTTAAAAAATAGGCCATAGTAGAGTAAACATGTAGATTGATGAGTAGAGAGATAAAATGTTTTAAGCATGCATGCAAAAGATAGAATGTAAAAGACATAGGTGATACAATGAACTAAAAAATTCAGTAGCAACAAAAGCAAATAACTGGACTAAAAATGGACAATTGATCTAAATAAATATGTCTCAGAAAGAAAACATACAAATGGCCAAGAGGTATATGAGAAAAACTCAACATCACTGTCAGGTAAATGTAAATCAAAATCTCAATGAAATAGCTCTTCACTTTAGGAAGAAAAGCTATTGTCAATATGAAAGGTGATAACAAGTGATGATAAGTTTGGGGAATACAGCATTGGTGGGAATGTAAATTAATACATTTATGGAGAACACTATGGAAATTCTTCAAAAACTAAACATGAACTACCATATGATCTCTCTATCCAACTACTGGATATGTATTTTAATCAAATGAAACCAGCATGTTGAAGACACACCTTTACACCCATGCTCATTGAGGCATTATTTACAAGAGCTAAAAATATGGAAACAATCTAAGTGGTCCATCAACCAATGAACAGATAAAGAAAATGTGGTACATATACACAGTGGAATACTATTTGGCCATAAAAAGATGAATTTATTTATTTGTGACACAAGACATCAAACCAGAGCCTATGTGAACTGATCCAGCTATGGAAAAAAATACTGCATTATCTCATTCATATGTGAAGCCTAAAAATTTAACCAGGGATAAGTTTAGGGTAGGATAATGGTTACCAGAGGCTAGGGAAAGTAGAAGGAAGACAAGGATGGGTGAAAAATTGACCGACATGTACTAAGTTATCACTAGGTAGGATAAGGTAAATTCTGGTGTACTATTACACACAGGTTACTATAGATCATGTTTATGTGCTGTATATTTGTTATGGCTTAAATCTACATGCCTCTCTCCTCCAAGTCTCAAGTGCTCATAGGTGGGGCTTTAGGGAGCTGGCTTGAGCTAGGGTGTGTGATACTGGCATTAACGGTGTAGGGTAGTAATTAGTCCACTGATTAGTTTAGCATAGTTCTGGATGTGGAAAATGGGAAGACCCACCCTGGGTGTGGGTTGTACCACCCAAAAGGTATGTAGACTAGATGTGATAAAAGGGAAAGGGAAGCTTGCTTTGCTCTTGCTACTTCGCTATTTGTCGTTTCTTGCCTGCCTTGCTGTGGACTGTTTTTCCTATGTGAGGCCCCTGCCACGTGGCCCTACCTTCCAGCCAGCTGATTATGGATTGAAACCTCTATAAACTGTGAACCAGAAAGAACCTTTCCTTCCTTAACTTGTGAGTGTTGTACATTTTGTCCCGGCAATGGGAAAAGTAACTAAGACAATATTTAAAAACTAGAAGAAAAGCTTTAAAAAGTTTTATCCCTGAAATATGGCAAATTTGATGATATATTTTCCCTGAGAGAGATATATTTTAATATTACATAATGTATTCATGTGTTAAAATATTATATGGAATCTCATATATATGTGCAAATTTCATGCATGAATTTAAAAAAATGTTAATGACTCCAATTTTCAAAATTTTCTTAATGTTGCCGCTTGTCACTTTATGATTTAAAAAATCTCTGAATAAAATAAGGAAATAGCTAATGCCTCATTTTAGTAGTTGGTTCTTTCTGAGAGGTAAAACTATTTCAGCAAAGGGCATTTGAAATCAAAATGATCACTGCTGTTTACATGTCTCGTGGTGACCATGGTTAGTTTTATTTTTTACCTTCAAACTATAGAATGGGAAAAATTTTTGCCAGCAATTCCTCAGAGAGAGGACTAATATCTAGACTATATAAATAATCCCCCAAATTAGACCACCTAAGATAAAAGAGCTAATCAAAAAATGGGCAAGTTAGGGGCAGGGATTTAGCTCAGTGGTTCCATCACCTGCCTTGCAAGCACAGGGTCCTGAGTTCGATCCCTGGTACCAAAAAAAAAAAAAAAAAAAAAAAGGGCAAGTGAAATGAATAGACACTTCACAAAAGTACAAATGGCCAATAAATATATAAAAAATGATCAAAATTGCTGGCCATTAGAAAAATGCAAACTTAAAAAACATAGATTCCATCCTACCCAACAAAGAACAGCACAAAGAATGGCTTCCATCAAGAAATCAACCAATACCAAATGCTGGTGAGACTGTGGGGAAAATGGCACCTTTCTACACTGTTGCTGTGAATGTAAATTGGTACAACCACTATGGAAATCAGAATGGAGAGTCTCAAGAATCTAAAACTACTAATTCCATTTGACCAAGCTATTCCCTTTCTAGGTACCTTCCTGAAAGAGTTGAAGACATCATAATACAGTGATATATTCATACCCACATTTATAGCACCCCAATTCATGATAGCTAAATCTTGGAAGCAGCCTATATGTCCATCAACAGATGGACTGATAAAGAATATGTATTTACACACTATGGAATACTACTCTGCCATAAAGAAAGATAAATTTGAGTCATTTTAGGAAATTAGGTGCACCTTGAGACCCTAAGTTTAAGTGAAAAAAAATCTGACATACAAGTTTAAATATTGTACAATTTCTTTTATATGAGAAACACAAATATAGATAAGAAAAGACAAATAATAGAAAGTAGGTAGACAGATATTTCTCAGACAGGAAGGGGAATCAGTAAATGAACATAGCACATTTTACAAACAGGTACTAATAAAAAATACCAGGAAAATATGGCAAGTTATAGTAGCTATTATTAGCTCTTTACTGATTCACTTCTTCTCTTACTTGAAAAGTTAAAATATCCATAGGAAATTGTTCATGGCTACCACTAAAGTCATTTTGATGCATAAGGGTCAAGTGTCATTACACTTCAATAGGAAACCAGGCTTAAAGTGCATACTTTTTAGAGTAATCTGTGCACTTCAATATTAATTGCTTTGATGTAAATTCAGTAATCCAATACCGTAGGAAGACAATGAAAGTAGAACTCCATGTATTTGTCTTACCAGAATTTAGCTGGAAGTTTCTCAACCGCACTCCTACTGACATTTTTGGCTAGATAGTTCTTTGTTGTGGGGAACAAACCTATGCATTATAGAATATTTAGCAATGTTCATAGCTTTTGCCCACCACTACTAGCAGTGTACCCCCAATTGTGACAATGAAAATATCTCCAGGCAAAATCACCCCTGTTCGATAACCACTAACTTAGGCGATACATTCTGAGACACCATTTAAATCCCTCGTTCACTACAGTATACTCTACATTTTATTCCTTCTATATATTTAAAGTTGCACGTATTTATAACATGTTTTAAGTGGTTTTAATCTATACAACATATGACTGCTTTCTCTTTCTACATAAATTATACCAATTATAGATACTTAGAAGAGTTGGTTTTAAACTTATAATGCATGGTACAGTGCTGTGATTTAAAAAATTTCACAAATATTATTTGAAATTGATAGCAAATATTGTTAGGCAATAAAGCACTATTTGTATCTGTTTATTGCAGGACATTTACTATTGTTTGTGTTAAAAATGAAATACTTCCAAAACAAACAGCTCAGTCTGTAGTTCTATAAAGAAGTTTTAGTACAAGAGGTCTTAAGATATAAATAAACCTTAAATTGTTTTGAAAGTCTTTAAGAAAACTTGTCTCCACTCTGCAAAAAACTGTCATGAGTAAGTGAAGTGTCTTGAAACTGCCACTACTCAATTTTTAACTTATGAATATAAAATAAAGAATCTTGATCTCTCTTCTCTATTAATATATTCTAATCTTATCACAGGTTTTTAAACCTATTTTAAAAGCTTTCAGTCCTTATTTTTGGTAAAAATGTAAACTAGTACAACCACTTTGGATATCAGTATGGAGATTCCTCAAAACACTATACCTAGACATTTCATTGACCCACTTTTGCCCCTTCTGAGTATCTTCCTGAAAGAGTTAAAAACATCATATCACAGTGATACATGCATAATTTGTAATAGCTAAATTTTCGAAGCAGCCTATATGTTCATTAACAGATAATGGATAAAGAATAGGTGGTACTTACACAAAATGGAGTACAACTCTGCCATAAAGAAGGGTAAACTTGAATCACTTGTAGGAAAATGGATGCACCTTGAGACTATAGTGTTAAGGGAAATAAATCAGACACACAACCTTAAATACCACCTGGTTTCTCTTATATGAAAAACTCAAAATATAAATAGAAAACAAAATAAAATATAGATAATGGGAAATAGAGAGGTAGATCTTTCTCAGATGGGAAAGGGATCAAGAGATGGAGGGAGGAAGGATGGAAGGGAGGGAAAGGGAACGTGTTATGTCCATGTACCAACTCCACACAAGTAATGTAAACATTATGCACTGCAAATGTGTACTAATGAAACAGAATAAGTACATAGGAACAAATTTAACAAAATAAGTGCGAAGCTACATGTTGAAAGCTATGAAACACTATTGGAATATTAAATAACATCTAAATTTAAAAGGTTTCAGTTGCAAAAAGCTTAGCTCACTGTCTGGCGAGAAGGCTGACAAGTTACAAACAGACTGACGATGCGGTGGTTACAATACAAAACTCTATGATATGTATTATTTCTTTAAATGTATCTAATGATTTTATAATAATGTCAAGTTCACATTTTAAAGGCCATTTAATAGAATCCAAAAGGATTTTTTCTTGGAGCAAAGCAAGTTTGATCTCATAAAGTGTGACCTATTTCAAATGTTGACCTGAAGTCATTTTATTTCATGGCTATTTGAATAGTCAATTCATCCATCCACTCACTATCCACCCATGCATCCACCTATTATCTTTCCATTCACTGATTCACCAATATACATTCTGAAAAACAATGCTCCTGTAAGATACTGGCTATACATTCCATGTTATTATTTTTATTCCTCTCCTGAATTTTCTGGAATAATTAAAAGAAATCTTGGTTTTCTAATATGCAAACTAGGTTTTTAAGTAAAGGTATATTATGTGAAAACATTTTAATATTGGCCTTGAAAAAGTGGAAAGGTTCAAAATATATGGTGTATACTTTGTTGATGAGATGCATCCTCCTGTTACTTATGCAGTTTTGTTGATTGTTATGTCCCTCATGTAGGAGTGTCAAATTCAAGTGGGATAAATTAGCAGGGAAACCTGACTTAACTGAGGCAATCTGGGAAATTTATTTCTCAGAAAAGGTACATATATGGGTGCCTCTTAAAAACCTGGGTTTTAAAATAGCTCTAGGAGTTTTCTAAAATAAAGGACAAAGGTTGTCATTTGTAATTACTTTTAATCAGATGTCAAAATTTCACCTGCATTTTGAAAAGAAGGAAAATAGGTCAAATTTTAATCAATGAAATCCATGACAAACACACCATTGTATTTCAAAAAGACAGTGATGTGAGAATATTATTTAACAAGATTATATTTCATTGCATGAAGAATATGATTTCAGAAAGTGATTGTAAATAAGCATAAGGTTGAGATGAAGGTCATTATTTTATGGCGTCACTTTAGGTCAATAGTTCACTTTATTTGTATATTTTTGTTAATTTATACAAAGGAAGCTAGCAGACTATTTGCATGTAATTTTAAACAAATTCATGCTTTACACAGGTACAGAAACAAAATCGTTAATGTTATGGATGGCTAAATTTCAAAATTTCAGAAATACTTCCCTTCTGATCAACATTTAGATGAGCCTGATATTTATTAGAAGTTTATCTAAATTGTTTTCTTATCTGGAAGTGTTGTTAACTCACGGTGTCATTTATGTTAATAAAAATATTAAGTGTCTACTTTTATTGGGTTTTACTCATACTGAGGAAAAGACTGTGTTTGCAAGTATATTGAAATTATTAAGAGTGTACATAGCATCAAGCACTTCCAAGTTAATACTAAAGACATTGTGGCTGTTATGCTAGTATATATGGTGATAAAAACAAATTTCTGTGCCTTCCGTAATGCCATATACTTTACTATGTCATAAAAGAGTCTGATGTTTTAGTTCGCTTCCTCACGTGTAAAATGTTTCTTCCCAGTTATGGTTCTAATCATTAGTCAATTGGCATAGATCTATCAGAACTCAGAGTAATAAAGTAGATAACATGAAATTATGAAGAATTATTCATGTTGTAATATCATACTTTGTATTTTAACTAAGAAATGACATTAAATGGAAGGGAAGTTAAGCAGATATTATATTCTATTACTGTTCCTAAACCATTGGCTTATTATATTAATATCCAGACACAAGTATTTTTAAGTGTGGTATTTTTGGGATGTGATTTGTCTCCAGCGGATCAAGTCCTGGAAGACTGGTCCCAAGTGGACTTCATGTGAATTAGAAATAAACTTTTTATGTGTTAAGTTTCTGGATGCTGGTACATAGCCCAAACTCTCCTAATCTGTTTGACACACAGATCACTTGGGCTCTACATTTGAATTTAATGTTCAGGATCAATAAAGGCAAGACATTTAATTTCCATTAGACCTAGATTTTTTCATTTTCAAGTTATTATTTCTAGTCTGAATTTCTCCTGAGTTTTTTTTTGGATAGACCACATGATCACATGAAAGAATATATATGAAAGCTCCCTATAAACTGCAAAGAAATATACTTTTGTTTTCATTAATGTGGAATGCATAGATTGTTCTTCACTTTAAATATTTAGGGAACAATGTTCAGTGATGTGACTGACTTTCCAAAATGTAAGATTAGCAGAAGAAATGCTTGTTTTGAACTGGTGATACAATAACAGAGTTCAAATATATATATATATATATATATATATATATATATATATTCATTTAAAAAGAAAATAGTCACTTTATATAACATAAGGTAAAATAAAATAGGCTAACCTATAATTGAACAAGGAGTTATAATGGAATCTAATAAAAAACTCAAGGATGACCACAAGGAGAAATATTGTACTTGTTCCAAAAACAATGTAATATTTTGAAATATTTTTAAGACCTAACACTTACGTTAACCTTCACAGCATGTTCAATATTTATGAGATTTCTTACAATTCCCCATTGCTGAGGTGTGAAATCCATACTTTAAATAAATATTGAGACCAAGGGACCGATATTGCCCTTAAAATGAAGTAGCGACAGACAGAAGTTAAAATTTAGTGCATGTTTTTCAGCCTTACTTTCCATTAGCCTGAGAAACATTAAGCAGTGCCTACTGAAGACAAAATAACCTTTAATGATTTACCACCCCCAAAACTCCAGAAGTGTTGCCATGGACATGATCTGATACATAATCAAAGATGAACAACCAGTTCTATACTTTGAATCACTACATCTTAGCATTATGTATTTAGTCAATTTATGGAGTCTATTCTCCTAAGAGAAAGGCCTACTATCACCATGTCATTTGCAAAATCCTAAATAATCCATCCTCCTTCAGGTTGTGGAGCTTATTCTCCTCATCCTCTTGATGTGAACTGGATGCAGTGAATTCTTTCACAGAAATGGATATGAAAAGTGAAAGCCACTAACTTCACAGTAGAGACACATGGAAAATGTCACCTTATATAGTCATTAAAATTAATATCACCAGTGGTATAATGTGGTTATTACATACATTTTCGTATGATGTCATGTGTGAAGCAGTTCCCATCTATAATATTCTTCCCCTAAATTCACAATCATAATCTAATTATGAAGAAAACAGAAAACTCAATTAAGACACATTCTTAAAAATGCATAATCACTTCTCACAACAGTCAATATCATAATAAGAGAAGATTCTAAAAATGTATCACAGACCAGAGGATATTAAGGAGAGATGGCAATTATCCTAGTCTGCTTATGCTGCTAAAATGGTCACTTATAAACAACAGAGATTTATTTCTCATAGTTCCAGAGGATGGGAAGACTGAGATAATGGCCACAGCAATGACAGTGACTTGTGAGGGCTGCTCTCTGCTTCGAATATGGTGTCTTATTGTTGCATTTTCTGGAGGGTAGGGATGTGTGTCCTCACAAGGCAGAAAGGCAGGAGGGCACTGAAAACTGTGAAATTCATGTATTAGAGTTCTTCAGAAAAATAGAATCAATATTTCTTCAAAGAAATAGAATGCAAATCTGGAGAATGAGAAGTTCCAAGATCTGCAGTTGGTGAGCTGGATACCCAGAAAAACCAATGGAGTAGTTCCAAAAGCAGGAAAAAACTCCTCAGGGTAGGTCAGGCAGGAAGAAAATTCCCTGTTTCTTATGAGGTCAGTCTTTCTTTTCTAGTCAAGCCTTCAATTGATTGCATGGGTCCTCCCAACATGAGAGAGGTAATTTACATATAAAGAACATTAATTTAAATATTTATCTCATCCAAAAATGACCTCACAGACACATCCAAAATAAAGTTTGACAAAATATCTGGACAATATATAGTTCAATCAAGTTGACATAGGAATTTAGCTATCATGTCTCTATAGTAACCTTTACATTTTTCTATAAATGTGAAATTATTTTAAATGAAAAGTTCATATAAAATTTACCCAGGATTTTTTAAGTATTGTTATGCCAGGATCGGATTGAATGATTGCTATAAATTTTTTCTATGTTGAACTTTGATACAAATCAATCAGAACTGCACTGGAATCACTATACGCTTCTTAAAAGCAGGATTCCATGGCATTCATCTCTATATCTCTAGCACGTAGTACAGCCTTGGACAAAAATAAATATTTGTTAAATAAGCAAACAACATTATCTCGTGATAAAAAGTTCTAAACTGAATTTTTCTGGAAACTGTACTTCCTCACATGTAAAACATACACATTTCAGGGAAGGCTACTGGAAAGACTAAAAGCCATATCCTTTATATATTAAGCATTACAATATGGATAAATCAAGTGGCTGCAAATCATACCTGGAAGTCTTCCCAACATACAGAAGTTGTTAAAACTCTGCTTCCATGTTTTATGATTCAACAAGGTCCTCCTCAGTGAGTGATAACAATCTTGTGTTTATTCATCATCTATCTTTTAATCTTATAATGCAATTGCTGTGCCAACTTTTAAATTTGAACATTCCTGTTTGAAATTTTCAAAACCTGTAACCTAGATCCTGTCAGTGTATTATTCTCTACTATAGGATCTTAACACAAAGTTCAGTTCTAACATTTGAGTTCAGAGGCGCACACACACAGGGAGCTTTCTGGAGGAAGGGGTATGCACTTTTGATTTGAGATTAAAATATGCAAGAATGTTTAGTTTCTCTCTTGTTCTATTTCAAAACCAGAAATAAATGTTAAATAAATGTCCATAAGTAAGGCAGATGTATATTCTTAACCTCTGAGTAAAGCACATATACAGTATTAACTGCCATAATAATGTATCCCAAAGATTTTATCTTAGAGTATAATGTGTAAAATGACAACCTTTAATCTATTTATTTTGAACAAAATATTGAAATTTTTACTCACTGACTTTATCTATAGTTAAACTCTTAAACTGATGTTAGAACACAGAAGAAAAATGAACAGTACAATAAAGTCAATGGAATAATGTATCAAGTTTGGAGCAGACAGTCCAAAACACAGTGTGAAAATGTTATTTTCACCGAGTTCTGACAAAGAATAATAAATCAAAACTCACCGCTGTTCTGAAAGTTGTCCTATGTTAAAGGCAGAAAACTGCAGATGATTCCTTAATGCATTGAAGTCCTTACAATTTAATCATTCAATCACATTCATGAAAAATCTCTTGCCTACTTCAAAATTGTAGTAGAGGTTGTTTTATCTTTCACCTATTTTTCAAGGCATGGACAGAAAACCTACAGGGACCCGGATGTATTTCTTCTTGGTAAGATTCCTCCCTCCCACTTAAGTCCAAATTCTGAGAATTCATATTACCTCATTGACATATGTGATGGCTACTTCTATGTATCTCCTTAAAATGACCCATTTATTAATCAAAAACTAATCAATTTAGACATTACTTAGAAGGTATTTTTTGATGTGGTTAACATATATATTATTTATACATATATACATAAAATGTACATTAACCTTGATAATGTGGGTAGACCTCATCTAGTCAGTTGCAAAGGCCTTAAGAACAAAAAGTGAGATTTCTCAGAGAGGAAGAAATTTTGCTTCATGACGGAAGAATTGGAGATTAGATATATATAGAGAGAGAGACATAGACTGTAGATATATGCACATGCATCAATACTTATGAACATATGAATATCCATTTCTGTATGTCTATGAACATCCATATATCTGTATGTCTGTAGATAAGTGGATGTCCATATGTCTATATTAATATATTTGTAGATATCTTCAAATATCTATTTATAGGTAGGGTCTGTCTCCTTTTGCCTCAGTTTCTCTGGAGAATCCTGACTGCTATATCCATCACTTCTAAGTTTTCAAATAAAAAGTTAGAACAAGTAAATAATAACAGTAATGCTCATTTAATCAGAAAATTATATATAATAATTTTTTCTTTGTAATCTACAGTCTTGTCATCATTTTAGCGGACAACAGATCAATGGAATTATGAATGTTATTTTTTAAAGTGCATGAAGTAGAAAAGTCTTAATTTAACATTTCCCAGTCCTAATTAGAATGATACATAGAAGCAGTTCATATTCAGATAGGACTGGTCAGAGTTCAGAAGCACCTTTTCACTGAAAGTCAAACACTGTACATGTGGGAAAAAATGTAAATTCTCTTAAAGTACTTAAAGCTTCTCACAGAATGCCTGTTTCTTATGTCACCATCTATGCTATACACAGCAACACTGTAGAATAGAACTGTTTATGATGATGAATTTCTGGCTGTTGAACATTTGCAATGTAACTAATATGATAAACTAAATTTAAAATTTTATTCATTTTTGTTCAAATGTAAATATAAGTAGCCACATGTGACTTGTGGCTACCGTAGTAAGCAGCATAGGTTTTACTATATATATTTTAAACATATATTCAGTTTAAATCATAATAATTCATAGAGTCAAAGTAGACTGATTAATATAAGTAGAGTGCATTCAACCTCTTTCTTAGGTCACTTTAAATGTAAACTTCCATGACTTTGCTCTCTGGACATAGTATAAGTGGTTTAAGAGTGTGGGTATTGTTCATACTACAGAGGCTATTTTTTCTTCAGTAAGCACAAGAAATCACAGTCATCAGCATAACTTTTTATAATGTATATTTTGGGCTTATGATATAGCCATAAACTCTTTCCTTCTATATATATTACTTTTTGGATTTAGTGTCCCAGACTAGTCACATTGCTACAGTGGGGTAGTTCAACATTTATAAATAAATAACTTCCCCAAAACTATTCTGTATAACTTCAACTTCAAACTAGGTTACAGAACATTTATATAGGGATTTACCTTGGGATTTTCATTTGTATTATTCACTTTCTGGGATGAGAGACCCTAAAAACTCACCTTAAAGGAGAGATTTGTTTGGTTTACATTTTCCAATTGTGTTTATTCAGTGGTTGGCAGGCTTCAAGGGAGAAATGACATGGTAGAAGGCATGGTGGAGGACATCTGCTCAACCCATGGGAGCCAGAAAGCAGAGAGAAGCAGGATGGGAGAAGCTGGGAACAAGAATACACCCTTTCAGGTCATGTCCCCAGTGACCCACTCCTCCAACCAAGCCACACCACTTCACAGTACATGACCTCCTGAACTCATCAATAGATGAATCCACTGAGGAATATATGCTCCATGATTCAATCACCTTTCAAGTAGATAAGATTTTTTAGATCTAAACCAAAGTATTCTGTCCCCAGCCTCCAAAAGGCTCATGTTCATCTGATTTTGGAAAATCCATTTAGCCCATCCCTAAGAATTGCCAAAGTCTTGAACAGTTCCAGTATTACTGAAACATCCAAATTTAAAGTGTCTTCTGAGACTGAAGATAATCTTTTAGCTGCCAAGCTCTATAAAAATAAAAAATAAAGAAAGTTCAATCCTTCCAACATACAATGGCACAGGGTAAATATTTACATTCTAAAAGGAAGTAATAACATAATTCAGATGAAATGAACTGAAGAAAGACTGAATAAAAGCATGGAAAATATTAAAACCTATAGCTCCCACTCCAGCACTCAGGGCAGGTTGTTGTGAGATGCAAGACTAAAGGTCTTGGGCAGCCCTGCCTCTATGGTCTTTTCAGTTGCAGCCTACAGGACCTCTTATTTCCATTGGCTGTACTCACTGCTGAGGCTTTCCTTGCCAGACATTTCACATCCCTGGCATCTCCAACTTTCTGGGATCTTCACCACACCTTCAGCTTCACTCTCATAACTTCCTGCATCACCCTCTTGAGGACTGCTGGCAGGGATGGTGATCATTTCACACATTTTTCTTGGCCTCTCAGGCCTTCTTTCTGAAAGCTGGGTGTAAATCTTCATGACCCCATAAACTCTTATATAACGCATTCCTGAAAATCCAGCACCAGGTGGATGATGCCAAGGTCTGCCACCAAGTCAAGCAGTAGCTGGGCCACTTTGGACCATGGCTGAAGTGGCTTCTGAGTGCCTGGATGGCTGAACTAAACATTTCTCTAGGGTATCCCAAATGAGTGGAGTACCCTGGGGCTGTCTTCTCAAAGCAGACTTTTGAAGTAGTTTACCATTTACACCCTGAGCCTGAGATAGGTGAAGGTCTTTCTGGCCATTTCCTGAGAGGCCCTCATGGTATGTTTCCTATTGCACTGTTGCAAAGTATTGCCTACTTTTTAATGTTAATATTTTAACAGCTGTACCCTCCTGGAACCCAACACCTGTAGGTGCCTCTTTGCTGCCTAGCTGCATTTTTCAAATCATTCAGCTCAGCTCTGTTAATAAGTCAGCAGTACTTATGCTTCATCCTGAACATTGGGCTGCCTAAAATTTCCTACACCAAATCAGTTAATCCACCACCTTTAAATTCTGCCTCACATAAAGTCTTTGAACATAGATAACATGTAGAAAAATTCTTGCTAGATTGAAATATGCATGGCCTCTCATCCAGTTTCCAAAAAAGGGCTCATTATCATCTAAATCTTCACTAGTCTGGCCTTTACTGTCTGCATTCCTGACACCATTCTGTTTTTCTGAGCTCTGATCAGAATTGTCCATTACATTCTGCTTAAAGCATTCTGGGCCTTCTCTAGCTCACATATCCAAATCTTCCCAGTTCTAAACCAGTTCCAGCTGCTTTTAAAACACATGGTCAGGTACAGTCACAACAATGATCCCACTTCTCAGGTACCACATTTTTGTCACTGTTCCATCACTGTGACAAAATACCCAGTACCTACAATTTAAAGGGGAATAAGTTCATTTAGTGGGTTTAGTCCATGGTTAGCTGACTCTGTGGCAGCAACAGTCTGATGGAAGAGCATGTAGAGGAAAGCTTCTCAACCCATAGCAACTAGGAAGCAGAGAGCAAGGAGGAAGAGAAGATCAGGGGCAAGGATATCTTTTTCCAGATTATGATCCCAGTGACCTACCCCTCCAATCAGACTGTACCTACTCACAGCGGATGAACTACTTAAACTCTTCAGTGGATAAATCCACTGATGAGCGCAGTGCCCCCAAGAGCCAATCATCTTCCAAACATATGAGACTTTTGGGCAATGTATTATATCTAAACCATAATATCATTCAAGAATAATATCCTTATTTTGAGCACATTTACCAAAACTTAGAAAATCTAAATGAACTTACGAGGATAGTAAACTATTGCAGAAATTCTAGGCTTTATGGAAGTTCTAAATATGATATTTCTCAGCTCACCACTTTTTCTTTTTAACTTTCAGTCAAAGTTATAGATATTAAATAATCAAATGAAAATTTGCCAGACTTTCTAATACATTCCCTCAAAGGCATTTAAGAATTTGAGGTTATTTACAACTTTCTTTTATATGGATGCAAGTCTTCCTTTAAAAATATAATCTGTTTTCTAAATCATGTAACTTCTCTCAGTTTAGTTAAACATTGATTGAGTGTATATTTTATGTTTAGAGGGGAATTATAATTATACATTTCTAGCAGTTCTTTGCATTTTCTCCCTATTTAGGTGTTATAATCTTTTGGCTCTTGTAAGGCAATGGGACTGCATCCACTATTTCATAGGTAACCTGAACCCTCTATAAACTACAGTGCTCACTTATTGACAAAAGAAGGCTGTGAGAAAGTGTATCATTGGATGATAATCAGAAGGTTTTCTTGGTTAGATATGGAAGACTTCATTTGTACCAGATCATCATATGTAATGGGAATTAAGCTTGTCCTTATCTAGATTAACCTCCCATTGACATCATATAAAGCTGTCACTGATTAAAAACTTTAACATCCTTCTGTGATTAATTTCTTTATGGAAAAAAATACACCATAAAGCATTTCCCCCATTTTCCTATGTCCCACACCTTCTTTCAGTTTTGGGGAGGGCAGGACAAATAGAGTTAATGGTACTGTTGGGGCTAAAGGGAAGTGGATATTTAATGTTTCTCACTGTATTTTAAATGAACCTTCAAAGAGCTACTTTGGGAATGAAAGTCATCATTCTGTGTAGCTAATACAGGAAATGTTTTCTTTCAGTTGCAAACAAAGTACCCCCTGGCACAAGATGCTTTAAATCTTTGGCATTAAACCTTATGAAACCCACCTGTGTTGAAAATTATTTTTTTGCTTTGGGGAATTTTATATCACAATATTTAATCTAATGAGAAAATAGCTCCTTAGGCCAAGCATAAAATCTAACCCACAGGAAGACAAGGTGAAGGAAATCACTGCAATGTACAACTACACCTTAGTGTATTGGTTATGTTTCGATTTTAAGACACCAAATATGTAATGATTTCCTCACTTTTCAAGGTTTTTTCATCTATATGAACATTAACACAATTTTCTCAATTTTAGTGAAAATTTGATTGGAGTAAGTTGTTTGTATAATCATCTATTAAGAACCCTTTCATTCATTCAGCAAAGCTAAAATCTTTAAGTTGGTCAGAAAACAAATGTTTTTCTAATTTGAAAGATATTTTCTCTCTCTCTCTCTCTCTCTGTCTCTCATTTGATTAAATTGTCACAAATATTGATTCTCAACAGAAGGTGTTTGCCCCTGAAGGAATGTTTATTATTTTAACACTTTCTGGAGGCAGTTTAAGTTGTCAGGATTGGGGAAGAGTAAGGGCTACTAGCATCAAGTGAGTAGAGGACAGGGATGCTGCATACCCTAAAATGTATAGGACATCCCCACATAATAGAGAATTGTCCAGTATAATACTTCGAATGTGCCAAGGTCAAGATATACAAAGATATCCATACAGGGATAACTGTTCAGGGCAGAAAATATCATCCACAAGAAAATTTGGTTAATGTCAGACAATTATACCACTCATTTCTCTATTCAAATGCTAAGTCCTATCACAAGTTCACACTAAACAATTTTATCCAAAATGATCAAAGTGCTGAGCTTTGTAAAACTATCAAGAAAGAAAAATAAGATGCCATGAATTTCTTTTTAAGAAAAATATTAAAAATCCAAACATAGAATCCCAGTGAAACCTATGAAACTTAAATTCCAAAGAACACAGGGCTATTTAGAACTCTGATACTTGGCATATTTGTATATCTACTGCAAAACAATAAATGACAATCATGAAGGAAAGGTTAAAATAGATTGTTAGGATTTTATTCTTACATAAGAGGTCCAAGAATGAGCAGAAGTTCATTTGAAAATCCTTCAATCTCTAAGACACTAATTAGCTGTGTGGTTTGGGGGAATTTACAGAGCCTCACTAAGCTTCAACTTCCTCATCTGTAAATAGGAATACTAATAATTATCCCATAAGTTTATTGGTGGGATTGAATGAAATCAAGAATGCAGCAGAAATGTTGCTACAACGTATTGTAATATTATTAGATTTGCTATAATCTATTTTAAATATTTCAACTGGCTAGACTCATATTTCTCACCATGTACTCAACTAAAATCAAAATGGATCAGAGATCTAAAAGTTAAAAAAGAAACACTTAATCAGGTAGAAAATAAAATAGGTAAAACTCTTGAAGACATAGCTATAGGCAATGATTTTCTGAACAAAACTCCAGTGGCACAAGAAATAGCACAAAGAATCAACAATTGGGATCTTATTAAATTAAAAACTTCTGCATAGCAAAGGAAATAACCAGTGAAATGCAGAGACAACTTACAGAAATGGAAAAATGTTTTTGTCTGCTATAGAGGATTAATATTTTAGAATATATAAAGACCTCACAAAATCAGAACCCCCAAAATAAAAGACCCAATAAAAATTTGGCAACAGAAATGAATAAGATGTTTCTCAGAAGAATTACAAATGGCCAATAAATACATGAAAAAATATTCAACATTACTAGGCACTACAAAGATGCAAATTAAAACAACAGTGTGATTCTATCTTATTCCAGAAAGAATGCCAAGCATAAAGAAATCAAATAATAACAAGTGCTGGCAAGGCTGCACGGAAAGAGAAGCCTGTCTACATTGTAGTTGGGAATGTAAACTAGTATAACCATTATGGAAATCAGTATGGAAATTCCTCAAAATAGTAAAATTAGAAGTTCTATTTTACCCAGCTATTTCCCTTTTATGTATCTTCCTGAAAGAGTTGAATACATCATATTACAGTGATTTGTGCATACCCAGGTTTATATCACCACAATTCATAATAGCTAAATCTTAGAAAAGGCCTATATGTTCATCAATAGATGGATGAATAAAGAAAATATAGTATTTATAAACAATGGAGTACTACTCTACCATAAAGAAGGATAAACATGAGTCATTTGTAAGAAAATGTGTGCACCTGGAAAACATGATATTAAGTGAGATAAATCCAACACACATGCTTAAATATTTATAGTTTCTCTGATATGAGAAAACCAAAATATAAATAAAGAGTGAAATAAAAGATAATAGGAAATGGAGAGATCTTTCACAAAAGGGAAAGGGGCAGAGTTAGAGGGAGGAGGAAGGGAAGGCAGGGGAAAGGGATAAAAAAAGAATTAAAATGTGTTGTGTATGTTTTAACTCAACTCCCCATGAGGAACATAATCATAATGTACTGCAAACATGCACTAATAAAAAAAATTGGAAAAATAAATAAATTGAAAATATTTCATAATCCATATATATGAGTATATTTATATTAATATATCACCTAGAAAGTTGATTAATGGATATGTATTATACCAAATTGTATCAATGAGACCCAATCTTATTGCATTTAAAGAAACAAATTGAAATATTTTTAAATCTTCCATAAATTTTATGCTGGATGAAAGAGTTCAATGTGAATATTTTGGTGATATAATTTACTTAAATATTAAATAGCTCACAATTGATGATTAATTTGAAAGGAAAAACATCAATACTTGTCTTAATTTTCTCATTTCTTTCTTTTTTGGTAATGGGGATTGAACTCAGCACCTTGTGCTTGCAAGGCAGGCGGCTGCACCACTGAGCTGAATCCCAGGCCCGTAATTTTCTCATTTCTGAGACAAAAATGCCTGACACCCACAGTAAAAGGAGGGTTTGTAGAGGTTTCAGTCTATTTTCAGCGGCTCCAAGGCAGGGTGGCATGACAGAGGAGCATGCAGAGAAGGAATTGTCCATGGCAAAGCAGGCAGGAGACCTTGAAGCAATGAGCAGCATCAGTAAGCCTTCCATCTTTTATCCCATCCAGGGTACAAGCGTTTTGGATGGGGCCACCCTTCCCAGGGGCTTCTGTCTCCAGTAAATCCATTCAGCCACACCCAAAAGTATGCTAATTCCAATCAGTGGACTAATTTAGTACCACACATCCTTAATCCCAGTATCACACACCCTAGATCTAGTCATCTTCCAAAAGCCCCACCTATGAGCACATGAGGCATTGGGTCATAATAAAACTATATCTTTCTTAGTATCTTACCATGTTCTTCAAGGCAGAAAATGGAGCCCTTGTGACTTATAAGGGTAAGATTTGCATTTAATCCCTTCATATAATGTATATAACACATAAATCAAGATTAGTTTTTACAGTAATGTATAGTTGAGAAGGGTTGTTGCCAATACATAGCATAATGACAGTTTCACTAAGGTCTTTTATAAATTACATTATATATCTTTAGTAGAATTATTTTAAATGTACTGAGTCTAAGAAATCCAATTCAACTTTTTTGATATTAATGTAATAATGAGCAACTGATTCTGTCTGTCCCAACACTTTAATTTTTACAAATATTTTGACTATAAAAAAGGAATTAATGAGCAAAAAGTATTTCTTGTAGATAATTCTGATAATTCAATATTCTAAGAAAGAGTTTCAATAAATACCAAAATTAAGAAAAATTCTCTTATGCAAGGTCATAGGACAGTATATCTCCAATGACTTATGCCTTTTAATCTTGACAACCTCAGAAATCCACCGTTTTCACCACCAATGTTTCATCACTTAAAGTCTCATTTAATCATCTCAAAACTTATTTGGCAAATAAACTCTTTCAGTGTTTCCTTCTCCATGTTCTGTTGTGCAGATAGCAACACTTTGCTCACTGTTTGATGAAACTATATCTTAAACTTTCTGAACAAACTTATTGTATTAAATAGTGATGAGAAGACTTGCCCTTCTGTAATTTTATCACATTATGAACTCATATAATTTTCTAATATTACTGTCTGATTTCTTTTTCTGCATTACTACTTTGTAGTTTTCTCAAGAGAAAAAAATTACTTTATTTTAGCATTTTCTCTTCAAATATGATCTATTTGTTTTATTACACATACAGCTGGATAACATCAGTGCTAACATCACATTAATTTAAGGCTTTCCAGAGGTTTTTATTGACGAATGATGTAAGAATGACGAATAGTGAATTGCAGCATACATGATTTTTCCATGGTTCTAAATATACCAAAATTCTTAAAGGATAAACATAGATTTCAGTAATAAATAACATGAAAGCTGTAACTAAACCCCATTTTTCCTAAAATGGAGGTCAAATTCTTCTTAGTATTTTAATAAATCTTATAAAGGAAGTCATTTCAAAGTTGTGATTTCATAAAATATATTCTAATTTTAGATAAATCATAGGAAAGGTAACAACTTGGTGCTTTGGAATTTTTTCAAATTACAATAATGTTAATGAACTAATATTTTAGAAGTCTGAGCATTTTGTAGTCTTTTGAAAAGTTGGTTATAAGAATATTCAAATGTATGAAATAGTAATAAAATACTTTATTTCATATTAATAATATAGCTTATATTTCATAACATACTCCTTTTAATTAGGGCATGGAATTATACCGAATTTGACTACTGCATTAAAAAAAGCATTACAACTATACTGAGCTAAACTACATAATCAGGTTAGCTTTCAAATGATGATAACAATAGGAAACTTTTAAAGATATTGAATAGAGATGTACTTGTTAAACTAAAAATGAGAAATGGCAAAATCAAATCTCTTTGACTGTTGAAATCTAAAATCTCTCAAGCTTCATGAACAAGATATTCATGTATGAGGAAAAAAAGTAAGCCTGTAAAAAAAGCTATGCATTGTTTAAGATATAGATCTACAGCAGCTGCTTCAAGGACTTTCAAAATATGGAATGAAGAATATAGTCTCTGCATTTGGCATAGTACCAAGAAATAATCGCTTAATGTATATCCATAGCTATCAAAGCTACGTGTGGAATAACATGGTGAGCAAGGGGATAGAAGACTACGGGATGAAACCTGTCCTAGGGGACCTTGTTCTCAAAGGAGCCACAGCCACCTATATTGAGGAAGAAGATGTTACTAATTACTCCATTCATGATGTGCTGATGCCCTTGCCTGGTTTTGATGTGATCTACCCAAAGCATAAGATTAGTGAAGCCTACAGAGAAATGCTGACCACGGACAACCTTGATATTGACAATATGAGATGCAAAATTAGAGATTATTCTTTATCAGGGGCCTACCGAAAGATCATTGTTCGTCCTCAGAATGTCAGCTGGGAAGTGGTTGTATATGATGACCCTAAAATTCCACTTTTCAACACTGATGTGGACAACCTAGAAGGGAAACCACCACCAGTATTTGCTTCTGAAGGCAAATACAGGGCTCTGAAAATGCATTTTTCACTTCCTCCTTCTACTTACGCTACCATGGCCATCCGAGAAGTGCTAAAAATGGATACCAGCATCAAGAACCAGATGCAGCTGGACACAACTTGGCTCCGCTAAGGAGTGGTTGCTTTATCTACATGCAGCCAAGTTTTTGCTTCCTCTTAAGGCAGAGCACTCATATTTGGATTTTGAATCTTTATAGTAAAGGATTGTTAGTATTTTTTAAAGTTTTTATTAGCTTAAGGAAATAATTTGCAATGTTTGTACATACACACAAATTTTGAGGATCCTAATTTTAGCTCAGAAAATATAAATTGGTCAGAATGTACTTTAGGTGCTTAAATCATAGTCAGATACAGTTTTATGGGCTTTATAATAATAAAAATGGACTTTAGTGTGAAAGTATCAAATAGCAGTTTTAGGTTGTGCTGCATATCTGAAGGACAACAGGAATTCTTCTCCCCCCACCCCCACCAGTACCGGGGATCAAACTCAGGACCTCGTGCTTGCAAGGTAGGCCCTGGGGCCAGTGAGCTAAATCCCTGGCCCCGGACAACAGGAATTCTTTTTTTTTTTTTTTTTTGTATTTACAATTTTAGGTGCTTTATTATCTAAAGTCAACAGGGAAGATACAAAAGCTGTTTTAATTACCAATCAAGTACGCTAGGGCTCTGGAAAGTTTGGATCCTTTTTGCTAAGCTGCCAGATGACTGATGCAGTCGATTAGTTGGCTGTGTTTTATGTCCTGGCTTAAGATTTTCGTGGCTAATTAATAATGTAGATCCTTTTCAGTGGAGTGACCTTCTCCAGAGCATGTGTGGGTTTTTGATGTGCCACATGCACTGTTGCTGGAAATTTATGGTTGAGCTTGTCCTGTGTGTCGTTCAGGGCATCCAGTGTCTGTATTTTCACAACATTTGCAATGGCACTTGTTTTCTCTAATCCTATTTTCTTAGCTTGTTTCTCCAAGATGCCAGTTTCTTGTTTTTTGGAAGTTCGCATTCCTCCAGCTTTTATTTTTAAAGATCTAAACTTTTTTTTTTTTGGTATGGGGATCGAACTCAGGTCCTTGCACTTGCGAGGCAGGCGGTGGAACCACTCAACCACAGGAATTCTTAACACATCATGAATGGAGTACACAGCAAGCATTGTAAGAGCAAATACAACAAAACAAATCCTGATTATGGATAAATAATTTGAGAGTCCCCAGTTACAAATATAGTACTCATGCTGATTCAAATGATAATAAAATACCTACACAGGTTTATAAATACAAGAGTGATTGTTACCTGGGTGTGGTGATGCATGCCTATGATTCCAGCACTCTGGGAGGCTGAGGCATGAGGGTCACCAATTCAAGCCCAGCTTGGGTAGCTTGGTGACTTACTGAGACTCTATCTCAAAATAAAAACTAGAAAGAGCTGGGGATTTAGCTCAGTGGTTCCTCCACCTGCCTGGCAAGCGCAAGGTCCCGAGTTCAATCCCCAGTACCAAAAAAAAAAAAAAAAAAAAAGATCAGGAGACAAAACTTTAAAAAGAGCTGAGATGTAGTTCAGTGTGAAGGCCCTAGAGTTCAGTCTGCAGTATCATCACCCAAAAAAAGTGATAGTGGGCTGAGGCTGTAGCTCAGCGGCACAGTGCCTGCCTGGCAGGTGCAAGGTCCTGAGTTCGATCCTCAGTACTAAAATAAAGGATGATAGTCATTATGCAATTCATGTACCAGATTCAGGTAACCATTTATATGCTGTTTAGTTTGCAGTTGCTTTTGCATTTATATCATCAATGCCTTGCAGGAGAGCTACACTGATAGGCCCTCTTTTCTTCATGTAAACATGTAGCTATTTTATTGCTTAAGGTCTAATTTACTCTAGGTGCCTCTTATGTTTAGAACTGTTTCCATGGGACTGGTATTTGGCCTAAAATAAATAGTAGCAGAGAAGAAGACTTTAAAATATACCAGGGTTCCTGTGTCAGCAGCGTGAACCCTCTGTCACCCACTTCTTAGGTGTCCATCAGTATCACATACAAAGTATCTGGTGTGAAAGCATAAATCTGCCTTCTAAAGTTGCGTGAGCTAGCTACTGATTTTTATTCTCTATCATTTCTAAAACCAAATGTAATAAATATTTTTAAACCCTGCTTTCTATTGATAATGTAAATAAATAAATTCTGAAACTTAAAAAAAAAGATGTAGATCTGCATAAAGAGTAGAGCATTATCTATGTAGTCTATGTCTTTTGATAAATGCCCACAATATTGTATCTGCCTATAATACAATGGAAAAATGAACAACTGTGTCTGGGTTGAAGCAGACATTTAAGTATGTAGTATGGGTTCAATTTACCTTGAAATTTCTATTTGTAAATGCATAAAAGCACCTCTTTGTGGAATAGATAGCAGAATAACAGGCATTTGTTAATTATGCTGATTGTTTAGAATACACTTAGTCAAATCTTAAATTCAGTAAAACTTTTAACTGCAAATAGAGAAGAGTAGAAAAAACAGTGTGCATCTTAGGAAAGAGTTTGACTATTTTATCTCTTAAAAGTAAGTAGGTGGAAAACTAGAGGATATTTAACATCGATATATATTGATCACATTATTCTTGGGCCCTTTCACAGAAAAAGAAAGGATCCAGTAGGTTAAAATTATAGAATTCATTTCCAGAATTATTTTACGTATAATTCCTAGTTGAACTAATCTCATAATGCCTGCATCTTTGCAAATTTGCCCCTTGGTCCATGTGTGTGCTTTTATGCCAGATTCGTGCTATTTTTGTTAGTATAACTTTGTAAGCATATAACTTTCTAGCATTGCTCTTTTTGCTCGGAATCACATTGACCATTCTGAGTCTCTTGTATTTTCATATAAATTTTGGGATTCTTTTATAATTCACTGAAGAATGTAATTGGTATTTTGAGGTTTGCACCGAATCTGCAGATCTTGCTGAGTAATATGGCCATTTTAACAATATCAAATGTTCCGATACAGGAACATAGGAGGTAGTTTGTCTACTAGTGTCTTCTTCAATTTCTTTCTTAAGTGTTTTATAATTTTCATTATCAAAGACCTTCTTAGTTTGGATTATAATTAGGCATTTTATTTTTGGAGTTATTTTAAATGGATTTTCTTCTGATTTTCTGCTAACCAGGTACTTTATTGGTTTATACAAAAAGTTACTGACTTTGTAAGTTGTTTTTGAATCTTGTCACTTTGATTAATTCCCTTATCAGAGGTAAAAGTATTCTGTAGATTTTTTAGGATCTTCTAAGTAAAGGATCACACCATCTCTAAGTAACAATAATCAACTTCTTCCATTTCTCTTTGTAACCCTTTTATTTTGATCTCTTGTCTAACTGTTCTACCTAAAAGTTAAAGTACTATATTTAATAGAAGTACTGAGAGTGAACAACCTTGTCTCGATCTTGATTTAACAGGAAGACTTTTAATTTTCTTAATTCCATAGGATGTTGCTTGTGGGTTTGTGGTATAGGTCCTTTATCATTTTGAGACAAGTTCCTTCTATACATAGTTTCTCCAGGGCTTTTTATCCAGAGATGTTATATATTGTCAAAGACATTTTCTGCATGAATTGTGATTATAATGTGATTTTTTTTGCCTGATTCTATTTGTTTGGCGTATTAGATTTATTGATTTGCACATATTGAAACATCTTTCTATTTCTTGAATGAAACCGACTTGGATCATGATATGTGATCTTTTTAAAGTATGAATTCAACTTTTGAAAATGCTGATACTGTTGAGATGTTAGGGAAAAGACTATTGAATTTTTGATGTATGCAAGATAATTGTATCATGTTAGGCAAAAATATTAACTTATTATTGTGCTTATTTGGAGATTAAATGTGGTTTAAGTTATGTTTGGTTGTCAAGTTGACAAGGAGTAAAATGTGATTACTAAGATCAACTGTTAACTTGGCTTCATTAAGAAATACCTAGAGGAGTGATGGCAAACCTTTTAGAGATCAAATGTCCAAACCGCAACTCCAAACCTACTAATTTATTGCAAAGTGCCAACATTACAATAAAACCTGAATACTGAGGTTTTAGTTTAGAAAAAATAACTCATACGTTAACATCTTTTGCCTTAAAATAAAAACACAATAATAGAGCTTTCAATGATACAAAGAGCTTTTTTATTGCAAGATAAAAGTTTGCATCTGGCATGCTTTTGTGTGCTATTATACAAACCTCCGCTGCTGGGGAAACTTGACTTGCCTATGGACAGGGAGGGTTCTGCGTGCCCACTGTGGCTTGTGTGTCATAGGTTCACCACCACTAGCCTAGGGGATTAGTAGAACACTGTTCTGTGTGTGTCTGGTTGGTCCTGGAGGCATGGCCTTGGGTACTATATTTAACCCTTTCCTTTCTGGCATTGTCCCCCTGTTCTTCTTCCCAGGGCTACCATGAGGTGAGCAGCTTTACTCTGCCAAGCCTCTCCACCATGATACTCTTGACTTGTAGACAGCTAACCATGGACTGTATCTGGGAAAACCTTGAGTTAAACTAAACCTCACCTCCTTTAATTTTTCAATGTTGGGTACTGTGTCCCAGTAAGAAGCACTAATACAGCAAACTAGGTTGGAAGTTAGGATTTTTTTTCGTGGCTTGAAATACATTATTCTATGCCCTCCTAGCCTTTGGAGCTTTTATTGAGGAATCTACTATCATTCTGATGGGTTTGTGATTTTAAGTCATTTGGATTTTTTCTCTGGCAGCTTTTAATATACTTTCTTTGATACTAATTTTTGTCATTTCAAAGAATAGGTTCTTTTCTGGTCATACGTCTTTAGGTTCCAAATGTTCCCAGTACTTAAATGTCTGTTTCAGTGATGGTAAATCTTTTAGCGATTTGGATGATACAAACAGCCCGCTGCAGTATACATGCCATGGGTTTACATGCATGTTCTATATTATTCTCCAGATTTGTGAAATTCCTGCTGCTATTTTAGTGAATAAGTTTTCTATGGCATTTGTTTTTGGCTTCACTTCTTTCTTGAGACCTATATAGCTTAACTTTGACTTTCACATTGTCCCTGAGATTCTGTAAATTCTGTTTCTAGATTCTTCATTTTCCTTTATTATTATCTGAATGTTATAGTTCATTCACCTTGATGGCATCTACTGGTGAGACTATGAAGTGAATTTTTACTGGACTTGTTGAGCTTTTCATTTCTATTTGATGTTTTTCAGAATTTCTGTCTCTTCATTGAAATCATCTGTCATAGCCTGAATTGTCTTCGTATGCTTGGAGTTAATTATTTAAATTTTCTTTTCATCCACTGATCATTTTATCAATTATTTTTTGAGTTTGTTAGCCAGCATTCCATCCACTTTGATTCAGTTTCTGGAGACATAAACCTTTGTATTCACCTTGTTATCTTGTTTCCTCAAGTATTTAGTGTTTATATGTTGAGATTTGTCCCTCTTTTGGCATGGATATTTCTTCCACTTATATGAAGGTCTTTTTCACAAGCAATTTTCTCTGTATGATGTGCACTGGGCTATGGCTATATCTCAGCAACAAAGCATCTACTCAACATGTTCAAAGTGTATGTTTAAACCCTAGTATTGCATTGAGAGGAAAGAATAACTATCAGTAACATTGACAACTAAAACCCAAATCATTTATTAACATATAAGAATTTATTGAAAAGGAATCTATTTAATTCTACTAAACAAAAAAAGGGGGAAATTGATGTACATGCTAAAATTAGGCATTAATGAAAGTAAAATTAATACTAAAATTTATTAAAAAAATGAAAGAATAAAGAAGAGAGACAGAAGAAGAAATAAGAACACAAAGAAGAACAGAATGTAAGGGAATAAAAATGGGAAGGGGAAAAGTAGAAAAATTGAAGTGGAGGATGTAAAAATACATAAAATTAGATAATCACATAAAAAGAAACATTAGTGGGAAGAAACACAAAACATAGCATAAATCAAAATAATTGAAAGCAAAACTTAACGATAAGAAACTAAGATTCTTCCTAGCAGAGGCATTTAAAATGAAAACATTGCTTTCCCACCCGTTTAAAATAGAAATTTGCCTTGTATCAGGTTGTGAAATATTATTTTATTTCATAATGTTTCTTCTTGGTTGCATGAAAAATATGCCAAATTGAGTAGGGCGGTTTTTAGACTGAGCTCAGCCTGCTGAAAGGGAGGTTTCCCTCCCCTACTGAGGCACCACATAATCAGTGCTGGTGTATTCTATTTCTGGGTTTTCACTTGTTACAAATTCCATTATTTCTAGGTTTTACCTGGTTGCTGACTCTCTTGAGTTGCACTTCTATGCTTTTCTGTGGTGCTCTCAGCTCATTAAGCAATCACATACCTGAAGATTTGGTACACTCTCCTGGATGAGCTTATAGATGCTGTTTCCCTCTATTTTGCCATTATGAGAGCCCCCAGGCTTATGCTTGAAGCAGATAGAATAAGTAGCTGTCATAGTTAAGGTGTGCAAGGGAACTTCAAAAGTTCCTAAACACACCATGCTAATGTCTTTCTGGTATGGACCAAATATCTAAAATTCTCACAATGATTTCTCATTTCATTAGGTAACCTTAGGGTTTGGTTAACAAGATGCTACTTGTGTTATGCGAAGGTACTGTATAAAGCAATAGTGGTCACTTACCATTGATATGGGTCAGTGTAATAATGAGTCCATGAAACAGTAAACCTTGAAGAAGGGGAAGAGATCAGAAAAAGTGTGACTAATGACACACTTCTCGGGATGTGTCATGGATTGGAGAATGAAAGATTGGGGAAAGATAGAGGTAATAACTAAGAGCATTTAGCTGGGAAGGAGAAACAATGAAATGAGTTGTGAACACAAAATCTTGAACCCTGTGCTAAGGAATTGGATTTCTAGTTCCAACTTATAATAGCTCTGTGATTTTGACAGAGTTACTTAAGGCTGTGAAAATCAATTTACTGAATACTAAATGCTATGCAAAAACATCAAAATCTGTTCTGTTATTTAGCAAGTTTCAGGTGAACTTGAAAAATAAGCCTCATCTATTTTATACTTTATGAACTGCATTAGTTGTTCTTATAATAATAATTCAAGATAATGTTGTTCAGCACTTCCTGGCTAATTGTAATTTGTACTAGACTAATGTTTCAAATACGCAGAACATGATCAATAAATATCTATGTGTGCTTCATATGAACCTCATGCAACAAAAATGGATAAAATGAAGCAAGATTTTTCACTATGAAGAGGTTAACATATGTTCCCATTGGTGGTATTTGTGTGGATGGGGAAATAATACACATCAATTCATTCACCAAATATTTATGAACATGTAAAGAATAGTTGTAGGCATCAGGGATATTAGCATGAGAGAAACAGTCTTAAAGTGTAAATTTTCTAGGGAAGGCAGATAATAGAGAATAAATTGAATATATAGCAGCCAAGTGATAAGTAGTATGAAGAAAAAATAAAATAGAGGAAGAGAAATAAAGATTAGGGAGTAATTGCATATAGAATAGTTAAAGATTATTCTCTTGCTAAGAAAGAATTTGAATTGATGTTGAAAAAAGTGGGCAAACAAGAGAAGTCAGGTAGTGGAACAGTCAGCATAGATACAAGAGGCAGATGCATGCTTGGCATGTTCAAATAACAATACAGAGGTCACTGTGTCTGGAAGGAATCAACACACAGCTGAGTGGTAGGAAGTAAGGTCAGAATAGCAGCAGAGGGACAAGATCAGGCAGATTCATATGTATTACTTTACAGGCCTTGGGGAGCTGTCAGAATTAATCACATGATGTGATGAATATTTACAGGATAGTCTGGCTGCCATGTAGAGAATCAACTGATGGCTGAATAAGAGTGGAAGCAGAGGCCACGTAAGAAGCTCTTACAAGAGTACAGAAAAAAGATGATGATGGTTTGGACCAGGGTAGTTATGAAGGAAGTGAGAACAGCTGGCTTACAAAAATACCACAATACAGGACAAACTGAATGTATAGTTGGACTTGCTGTTGGATGTGAGAGAATAGTCAAAGCTGACTTCAAGGTTTGTAGGAGGGCATCAAATACTCATGAACTAACTGTTTCATATTTTGATTGTGGTTGTGCTAAATAGGTGTATTCATGTGAGAAAGTTCATCAGAATATATACATAAACGTGAATGTGTAATTGTATGCCAATTGTCCATCAATAAAGTTCATGAAAACAAAATAAAAATGTAATGATTCCTTACATGAAATATAACTTTTTTAACATTGATTTTATTTATTTAAAAAAATTTTATTTTAATATAATACAAGTAGATATTAATAAAGAAAATACAAAAACCATTCTATAAAAATAATTTTTCATAACAAAAATGATTAGAGAATAACAATAGTAAATATACTGTGTATCAGGATCTAAAAAGAATATATTTTCATTTGCTAATCTCTGAGCTCATTTCCTAATAATACTATTTTTTTTGCATAAAACATTTTAGTTATTCACAAAGAATCTCACATTCTGTGTAATAGAAATGAACAATAGAGTGAAAAGACAACCCACAGAGTGGGAAATAATTTTAACCAGTGGTTCCTCAGAAAAAGGATTAATATCTAGAACATAAGAAGAATTAACATTGATTTTTCAGTCAAAAGAAGAGATCCATTAAAAGTACCTGATGAGAATGTGTTGAAATTCCTGCGAGATGTTGGTTAAATATAAAATCACACGGTTTCTACCCATTTAAACTTCTGAATTATTGTTGGAGGTTCTACATAGACTTGATTTAACTAAGGAACATCAATACATTTTTTATGTTGTTGACAAAGTGTCATATACAGTTTGTATTTTAAAAATTGTTTAGATATATTTTAAACTTTTAATAAAAATGCCATAAAAAGCTAAATGTGGAATATTTCTGTGATATGATCCTGTCGTAGATCTAAATATATTCAGAATATAATGAACTAGAATAGTAAAATTCAGGTCATAGAGGAAAGCTAAATTATCAGGAATATTTTTATCACATTAAAATAATGTAGACATACCAAATATAACTCTATATAGTTCCTGATGAATAATGTAGGAAATGTAAATTCTGAATTGTCCACTAAAGTCAGATTTTTGCCACTAAATTATCATAGCATTTCTTATAAAGGGGAAGAGAGGAGAAATGTCAGCCATGCTGACACCTAGATTCTAAACATTAAATCATGTGTTTCCAATTTTGTTTTACATAAAATATGTTAATGCCAGTTATGAAAATGAGACGAAACACTCTGATCTAGTTTGCAAATAAGTTACTTGCTAGTAACTTCATATTTGTGCATCGATTGTAATGCAGTTGAAACTTTAGGTAAGCTTAATTTAATGTGCTTTTCATCACATCAGTTTGAACTATGTTTACTTACTATTAATAACCTGACATCATTCACTTTATAACTAAAATTATAATCATAAAATTTAAGGTCTTCCATTTATGACTTGTAATTACATGTGTACCCAACACAACCTGTATATCTTTTATATGAAAATGTGAATAAGATTATCTACCCTTTAGGGTTGTGATGAAGATTGAAAACTGTGCAAATCTGAATATACTTGCAGCATAAATACCTTTGAATTTCTTTATGCCTCCACTGCTGTCTCTTTCTGGACAAATGGTATATACCTCCGTCACATAAAGCTGCATGTATATTTATATATAAATTACTGCTCTTTAGAATTGTACATTGCTATGATCTGCAAATTTGGGTCCTTTTCAGATTCATATGTTAAAGTCCTAACTGCCAGGGAATGCTATTATGTGACAGCACATTTGAGTGGTGATCATTTTCCTCTTCCACCATGTAAGGATGTAATGAAAAGTTACTATCTATAAAGCACAGACAGATTCCTCACCAGAGATGGAATCTGTTGGGCCCTTTATTTCCCAAATTCTAGAATTATGAGTAATAAATTTCCACTGTTAATAAGTTCCCCTTGGGCCGGGGATTTAGCTCAGTGGTTCTGGGGCCTGCCTTGCAAGCGCAAGGTCCCAAGTTCGATCCTCAGTACAAATAAAATAAAATAAAATAAAATAAATAATTTCCCCTATTTTCAGTATCTTGTTAGGGCAGCAATGGAATAAGACAGTATAATGCACTGGTTAAGAACACAGTCTCTAGGAAAAAACTCAGATCAAATTTTATTCTGTCACCTACTAGCAATATGACATTTGGAAATTGTCTTAACTACTGTGCTCCACAGGTTCTTCATTTGAAACATGACTATAGTAACAATGTTTATATCACAGATTTTGTGAGTAATAAATGTTATTGTATGCAAAAACCTTGTAATAGTACCTGACACATTGTATCATAAAAGAATTGAACTATTACCTTACATTATATACAAAATCAAATAAAAATGAATACAAAACTGAACATAAAACCTGATCATTTAGAACTCCTAGAATGTAACATAGAGAAAAACCTTCTTGACGTTGTTCTTTGCATGATTTCTTGGGTATGGCCCAAAAACAATAGTGGGAAAAGTCAAACATAGGCAAGTAGGACTACATTAAATTGAAAGGCTTCTGTATAGCAAAAGAAACAAACAGCAGTGTGCAAAGGCAACCTACGAAATACAAAAACTATTTGAAAGCCATGCATTCTATATGATTAATATCCAAAATAGGAGGAATACCTAAAACCCAATTGAAATAAAAATAAAGGAAATAAAAATATCTCAAATAACTCAGTTAATAAACAGGCAAAGTACTTGAAAAGACGCTTCTTAAGAAGACAAACAGGAAACGGTTGCATGAAAAGGTCCTCAAAATCACTAATATTCAGGGAAATAGAATCAAAAGACCAACGAAGTATCACCTCATAGCTTCTGGATGGCTATCACTAAAATATCTGTGTTGATAAGGATGTGGAAAAGTTATAAACTCTGTAGTTGTGGATGGGATCGTAAAATGATGCAGCTGGTATGGAATACTGTATGAAGGCTCCTCACATAATTAAAAAATAGTACTACCATATAATTCAGAAATATCACGTTGGGTGTATAACCAGACAAGCTGAAACAGAATCTCAAAAAGATATTTACATTCCCTGCTTATGGTACAATTATTCATAATAAATAGAAGTGGAATTAAACCAAAGGTCCATCAAAAAAGAAGTGCATAAATGAATGTTGTATATATATATATATATATAATATATATATAAGAAAATTCTAACATATGAGACACCATGTATGAACCTGTAGGACATCATATTTAGAAAACAAGTCAAATACAGAGGGCAGGTACTGTATGATTCTAGTTGTACTAGTGTTATGTTTTAGATCTAAAACGTGCCCCAGAAGACTCATATGTTCAGAGATAGGGTGATGAAAGGTGATGGGATAATGGGAGCGCTATACCCATCAATGAATAAATCCACTGATGAGTTCACAGCTGAATGTACTACTAAGAAGAGACAGGTTATTGGGGGTGTTATCCAGAAGGATGGACTCTTTTCTCCAACTCTTCCCTTCTCTCTCTGCTTCCTGGTGCCATGGGTTGAGCAGCTTTCCTCTGCTGTGCCCTTCTACCTTGCCATTTCTGCTTGGAACTTGCCAACCATGGACCTAATCCTCTGAAAACATGAATCAAATAAATCTCTCATCTTTAATGTGGCAGATGTCAAGTATTGTGTCACAGTGATGTGAAAGTAACTATTACAGAACATTGGTACCAAAGAAGTGGGGTTGCTTCTGTGACTGTAACTGACCATGTGGTTCAGAAACTTCTAAAATTGGTTTTCAGGAGAAATTCAGAAAATTTTAGAGATGTGGGTTATAGAAGGCCTAGAATGCTGCAAGTAGAACCTGATGAGTGGTAGTGGTCAGAGTTCTGAAGACCAGAGTACTGCTAGGAATGCAGGGAGTAAAGGCCAGGCTCATGAGGTTTCAAGCTAAGAATGAGGACCCCATCAAAAAAGACTCACAAGATCATGTGTGTTCAATCTGGCAAGGAATTTGTTGACACTTTTGCCCAAATCCTAAGGTTCTGTGCAAGGCTAAATTTAAAGGTGGTAGACTACTTAATTTGGCAGAGGAAATTCAAGGCATTCCAATGCTCAGGCTGTGTCATGGTTACTGCTGGTTGTTTTTGACAAAAAAATACAGTGAGAAGCAGGAAAAAAACCCAAAGCCTAAAGATGTGAAAATTTTGCAGCTTGGCCAGGAAGAAAGCCAAGGTAAAGTTGGGGCCAAGGAGAGTGTGGTTGCTGAAAGGTTGGCATGAAAAGAAGTCAAATACTTCCTATTAGGACAATAAGAAAGATAATTGTAGGACATCTCAGCAAATGGCAACATCATACCCATCACAGGCTCAAGGGTGACGTTCTTTTCAGAAGAGAGCCCAAGGGTGCCCTGCCCATTCAGGAACAACTCAGGAAGCGTATCTCCAAATTCAGCAGCCATGGAGGCACGGAGAGACCACTGCAGCTATGATTCAAAGTGGCTTGGCTATTTCTCCGACTGACAGCAGACCTTGGCAACATCCATGGGGTGCTAGCTCTTCAGGCACGCACAAGGTAATGGTTATGCAGTTATGGAAGCTTCCGCTGAGATTTCAGAAGAAGGCCTGTGAGGTTAGGTGTCAACATGTAGCGGGGTCACTGTCTCTGCCGACAGCCCCTGAGAGAGTGATGCTCAGAGCTATGAGAGTGACGCCAAAGTGGCAAAGGAGACCCCAGGAATTTGGAGAAGCCTGGAACTGGAATGTCTACTGAGGAAAACTGCAGGCAGCAGGTGGAGCTAATGGAAGTGAGAGCCCATGGAGACTGCAACTGGCAGTGCCATAGGGGCAGGCTGCCCAAGCCCTTTGGACCACACAGCTCACCACAACCTGCCCTGGATGCTGGACATGCAGCTACAGGATTTACTGCTGAATTTGCCTGGTTTTGCTGGTTTTAAATAGGCGTGAACTGGTTATATCATACGTCCACTGTATGTTTAATCTTTTTAAAAACCTGGCCAATTGTTTCCCAAAAGGGCTCTGACGTTTCAGGTTCCCACCAGCATTACTTAAAAGGTCCAGTTGCTCCACATCCTCGTTAATACTTGTATAGTCATTGTTTTTATTTTAGCTATTTAAGATGTAGATTCGTAGTTTCTTATGCTTTATTTTTCATTTGCTTTAAGAGCAAAAGTGTTTAGTCTATTTTCATGTGAATATATGTCACAAAATATCTTCCTTAGCTCAACTTCAGGTAAATACTTTGCCTATTTTATCAATTTGCCTGTTTATATTCATGAATCTGTTAGAATTATTTCAATATTCTGTGCATAAATCCTTTTTCAGATACCTGCTTTGTAATAATTTTCTCACAATCTCTGATTTGTCATATCACCCTTAAAAGAGTATCAGTTTTAAATTTTCAAGAAATCAATATTTATCTTTTTTATTCATTGTGTTTTGTGACTCATATCAAGGGAATATTTTTCTAAACCCAACACAAAAATTTGTGCTTTATTTCACAAATTTTCATATTTTAAGTTTACATTTATGTCTGTGATATATTCACAACTAATTATTTTACATGGTGGAATCAAAATTCAGTTATTTTTCTTGTATGTGTATAATATATATTTTTCTTGTATTGGTCCACACAGTTGGTTTAAAAGACTCTCCTCAGCAGAATTGCCTTCCTATCATTGTCCAAATGCTAGTACATATGTGTGTGAATAAATGTCTGACCACCACTTTGTATTATTTTATCGATTTGTGCATCTTGATGCCAATACCACAACACCCTCATTACAGTAGACTTTCTAATAATGTTTTAGATCTGGAAGAGTTAGTCCTCTGTCTTCTTGTGCAAAGATGTTTGAGTTCTTTTCGATTACTTGTAATTCCACATAAATATATACAATCCACTTGTCAAGTGTTGCAGAGTATGTTGAACTTACATACTCAGGGAGAACTGGCAGTTTAACACTGTAGAGCCTTCTGCCACATGATCTCGATGCTTCCTTTTTTCCTTGCTGAAATTGTGTTTAATCTCTATCAACAAAGCTTCGTGGTTTTTCAGTTTGTACATCAGGCACACATTATGTTCAAATGCATTTCTATTTCTGTTTTGATGCTATTTTATGAGATAATTTAACAAAATTCAATATCCTAATATTCACCACTATTAAACAGACATGGAATTGTTCCTTGTGTATAAATCTTTTGTCCCCCCACGTTGTGAAGCTCACGTATTAATTCTAGTAATGTTTTGTAGATTCTATTCAATTTTATGCAGGCAGGAGCTCGCTGACTGCAAATACTTAGACAGAGTGTGTTTACAATTTGAATTGCCTTCACTTATTTTTCTTCCCTAATTTCTCTATGACCTCCAGTGCAATTTTGAATAGAAGTGGTAAGAGAAGACATCCATGTCTTAATCATGGTAAGAGGGTGAAAGTCTTGCATCTTTTACCATTGACCATAATGTTGGCTGTAATATTTTCACAGATCCTTCTGTCAGGATGAAGAAGTGCTCTTCTCTTCCTAGTGTGCTAAGAATATATAAGAGAAATAGATACTGAATTTTGTCAGTATTTTCTATACCCACTGAAATGATCGTATCTCTTTTTGTGTATAATTTTATAGTATATTGCATGCCATTACTTGATTTTGAATGTTAAACCACATAGGATAGACTCTGATGTCTCTCTGCTTCCCACTGCCATGCCAGGAACTCTTTCTTCTCTGCGATGCCCCTCTGTCATGACATCCTTCCTTGGAGCCAGCCAACTATAGACTGAAACCTCTACAAACTGGTACCAAAGGATATTGCTACACTGAACAAGGTCTACTTGTTTAGGGCTCCATCCTCAGGTTGGTGCTAGTGCAAGGGGCTGGAAACTTCAAGAAGAGGGGCCTTCAGGGAGGACCTTAGATTTCCTGGAGGCATAGCCTTGAAGGATATCGTGGAACCCTGGCCTCTTTCTCCTCTTCATTTTGCTTCCTGGTTGATGAGGGTCTCACTATGCAGTCCAGGTTGGCCTTGAACCCACTACGGAGTCCAGACTGGACTCAAACTCACGGCCATCCTCCTGCCTCAGCCTCGTGAGTGCTGGGATTGCAGTCATGCGCCACCATGCCCAGCTACATAATATTATCTGGTATGCACTACTTTTGTTGCTAAATGTTAGAGTTTTGAGAGTCACCTGTGTTGTATCATGTAGAAATAACTTGCTTCTTTGCTATTTAGTATTCCATCTTACAGGTATACAATACTTTTTTCTATTGATAATAAGCATTTAGGTTGCTTCGGGTTTGATAAATGAATTACTTCTGGTAATAATATGCTAAGGATATTCTGGTAACTATTTATTGTGCACAAAGTCATGCACTTCGGTTGGATTTACACCTATGGGTTGACTTGCTGAATCATGGGGTGGGGATATGTTTTGTTTTACTGGCAACATAAATTCCAGAATGCCTTTGCCAGTTCACATTTCCACAAAAGACCTATGAGTTTTTGTTGCTCTACATCATAATTTTTTTTTTTTTTTTGGTACTGGGGATCGAACTTGGGTCCTTGCGCTTGCGAGGCAGGCAGTCAAACCACTGAGCTAAATCCCCAGCCCTGTCATAAAATTTTTTAACGGTAGACATACTAGGGAGCATGTAGAGATGCCTTATTTTATTTTCAACTTGTGTTTTTCTGTTAACTAATGATGGTGAGCACCCTTTCCTGTTCATTGGTCTCTTAGATACTGTCCTTTGTAAAAAGCCTGCTCATTTTTTTTGCTTTTCCTCATTTAATTTATGAAAGATACTTATGTAGTCTAAATGAATTCTTTTATTTAAACATGTCAAATATCTTCTTCCACTTTGCATTTTGCCTTTTCATTCTCTCAGTAGTACCTTTTGAGGACTAGAGGTTTTAAATTTTATTGAGATGTCAATTTTTCTTATTAAAGTTATTGCATTTAATTTAATTAATAAACTTTACTTCTCAAAATAGTTTTATGTTTGAAGAAAAATCAAAGAGAAACAACAGAAATTCTTATATATTACCCCCCTTCTCTAGTTTCTTATGCTATTGACATCATGAATTGGTGTTGTAGGGTTTTTCTTTGTTAGGTTTGTCCTGATGGATGAACAAGCACTGATACATTGTTACTAAGTAAAGTCCATAATTTATATTGGGATTCACTCTTGGTGTTTTATGTTTTTTTTGAGGGGGTGACAAATAATGTGATGTATCTATCACTTAGTACCATACAGAATAGTTTCACTGTCCTAAAAATTTCTCCTACTATGCATACTCCAGCATGCCATATAGTTGGAATGATGTAACATGTATTCATTTTAGGCTTCCTTTTTCCCCTCCTTGCTTTTTATTGCTCAATAATATTTCATAATAGGGATGTAGAGATTGTTATTTCATTTACCTAATGAAGAATGTATTGGTTACTCCAAGTTTTGGCATCACGAATAAAGCTGCAGGTTTTTGTGTGGAAAAAAACCCCGCATAGGATAAACCCCATTTGGTTACAATGTGTCAATCTTTTTATTTAGTGTTGAATTCGAATTGCTTTGATGTGGTTTTAAAAATTTTGCATCTAGGGCCAGGGATTTAGCTTAGTGGTTCTGCCGCCTGCCTCGCAAGTGGAAGGACCAGAGTTCAATCCCTGGTACCAAAAACAAAAATTTTGCATCTGTGTTTCTGAGGTATGGTCGTCTGTAATTTCTTTATAATTTCTTCATTTGATTTGCATATCAATGTAATATTAGCCCCATAGGATAAGTCAGGAACTATTTCTTTTCTTTTTTCTTTTTTAGCAGTTCCACCCAGATTTTATTTATAGCTAAGCTATGGTAGTGTTCTTGAGCAGGCTCACATACAGGCAGCCAGCTAGAGCCTAGGGTGGTCCTTTGCAAAGCTGCTAAGGACACCAAGCAGGTGAGGGGTCCTTTCTACCTTTCCAGCCTCCACCTGAGTCCTTGTCTATGCTAGTCTCCCTGGCATGATTAGGGACATTATCAGAGAAATGTCTTACGGGGCACATGTGGGTACCACTCTGTTTCAGATACATCCATTCCATCTCCAAATTCAATTCTTGACTCAATACAAGACCGTTTAAACCAGATTTCTTCTTGCAGGAAAGCTGACTTGGAAACATGGGAGGCGGAGGGAGGGGCAGTAAGAGGGACCCTGGCAAGCAGACTCGGGGAGAATTGTCTGCTGCCCACAGTGAAGAACCCTTGGCCTGGAAGAAACCGTGCACTGCAGGTCCTCCCCCTCTAGGAACCAAGCCAAGGGACAGAAGCAAACTGCAACTCCCTGTCATCCTACCCACCTCAGACTTGCACTTATAATTAGGAGGTAACTTAGAGAATGTATACTATTTACAAAGGCCATGCTACAGGAAGCAGGGAAAGTGAGACAGCAGGAATAGAATGGAAGTGATCTAGGGGATTTCTGATCCCTCCTACTACTGCTTTTGCATCGCCACCCTCAGCTCATGGCAGGAGAGTAGAGGAATCTCTCTCCAGAGACCAGGTGCACATCCTACTCTTGCAGAGGTCCCAGCAGTGGCTAGGGTTTGACTGCTGCCTTTGTATCACCAGGTGGTGGAGTTCTGGCCTGCAGTCCTCAGAGGGTGTGGCATGCACCGAGCCTGGGCCTGCCCAGCCACACAACTGCCTGGGATGGTGGAGAGCTTGAGTCAAGGCCCAGCCTCTACTCAGGAATGAACTGAGACCAGTTGGTGTTGTCAGGGCCCAGGGGGTCCTCCTCCAGGCCAGGGAAGCTGATGTCCAACAGGATCTTGCTCAGGCTGTCATTCATTGTGTCTAGAACCAGGGCTTCTGTCAGAGAACGGTTTGCTGAAAGGCTGGGGACCTGTGGCTCTGGGGATCCCAGCTTGGGGACTTCCAGATCTGAGGGGCAAGAGCTGCTAAAGGGATCAGCAGCAAGGTCAAAGGGTTCTGAATTGAGGAGCTCTCGGGGTGAGTCAAAGAGGGGAATGCTTTTCAGTGGCGTGGTGCTCACATCCATTAGCCCTAGGGAGTCAGGCAAGGGGCCCAAGGTGCCCTGTAGTGTTTGTACCAGGCTGAAATCCAGCCCCCTCACTTTGGCAGGTGTGAGCCTCCAGGATTCAGGGGTTTTGGGGACGAGAGATTTACTTGGGGTGGAGGAGATGGGCAGCATCTCCTTAATGGGTGTCTTGAAAGGTCCTCCCTCCTCCTGGAGACAGCCGAGCGAAGGGGCTGGCTCTGCAGACTCCGCCAGGAGGCAGACAGGGTGCTCCACAGCTTGTCCAGAGGTGCTGGGGCCCTCCGAGAAGACAAGCTGGGGCTCATCCACACAGGGAGGCAACAGGTGCTGTTTCCTCCGAGACCGGCTCATCTCCCTTCTCTCTCTCCGTTTAATCACGAGCATTTCTGAGATATGCCGTGCCGGGGACTTGAGCTCACTGCAGGACTTCTCGGGCCTCGGGTGGGAGAGCAGGATGAATCCTCCCAGGAGTGAGATGACTCTTCTTTGAAAGATGAGCACGGAGACGGCCACTCCTCCAAGGGAGGGCTCTCCACTTCGAAGGGTCTCCCTAAGGGGAGCTTGTCCTCCCCAGGCTGGGTTTCTTCCTCCTTGATAGACTGAACCGGAAGCAAAGGTAACAGCCCTGCTCCAAGCAGAGATCTCTCCTCCTTCACTGGTCCAGCAGCAGGTAGCGGGGCTATGCCCTCGTCAGCCAGCAGCACCTTGGGGGCGATGCGGACTCGCTTGCTGTGGCAGGCTAGCTCTGAGCTCATGAGAGAAGCCGCCAGGGGCAATGGCACCTTCACTGTGGGCTGCAACACCGGGGACTGGTTTACTGGGAACTGGATGGGCCCCAGGTACGAGTTGACCCTTGGCGCCGTGCGCCCAGTGGGAGTTCAGTTTTGATGGTTGCATTCCGGCGGAGCTCAGCATTAGGCCGCTTCTGCTGCTTAAACACCTGATCCAAAGTCAGGAATCTGTTTGCACTGGGGTGAATGGTCCAAAAGGAGACCTTGCCATTGGGAGATGTCTCCCGAACAAACATGTCGTGGAGGGAAAGGTTGTGGCGAGTGGAATTCTTCCAGCCTGGCTTGGCAATGTGCTTAAAATAGGGGAAGTGATCCTCGATCCAAGTGTAGATGTCCTTCAAGGTCATGCGCTTCTTCTCGGTGCTGTTGATGGTGAACTGTATCATGGCCATGTAAGAGTAGGGTGACCTCTCAGAAACAGAGTCCTGCCAGGCTGTTGATGCTCCCAAGGGCTCCTCCACCTGAGGGGTCTTGATCTGACTCAAGGAGCTATTTCTTACCTTACAATTCTCCAAAAGAATTTGTATACAATTAGTACTATTCCTTCCCAAATGTCTGGTAAAATACATCAGTGAAGCCACTTGGGATTGCAGTTTCCCTAACGGGAAGGATTTTACCTCTGAATTTTGTTGAAGAAATAGATATAGCTCATGTGTAGAGCTGCATGTCTCTTATTCAACACTCTGGAAGGTGAACCAGGAGAACTGCAAGTTCGAGTCCAGCCTGGATAACTTAGAGATACCCTGGCTCAACACATACACAAAATATTATTAAAAGGGCAGGGTTGGGGCCAGGGATTTAGCTCAGTGGTTCCGCCACCTGCCTCGCAAGTGCAAGGTCCTGAGTTCAATCCCTGGTACCAAAAAAAAAAAAAAAAAGGACAGGGTTGGGCAGTAGCTCAGTGCAAAGGCCATGGGTTCAATTCCTAGTACTGAGAGAAAGACAGAGACAGAGAGCCAGAGTGAGGGAGAGGTTATCTGATTCTTCTTGAGTGACCATTAGGAAATTCCATCTTTCAAGGTATGTTTTTTTCATTCAACTCAAATTTTCTTGTATGCAGTTCTCATGAATTTTCTTATTGTCCTTATAATACCTTCAGAAGCTTCATTAACATTTTATCTCACTCCTGAAGCTGAAAGTTTATGTCCTTTCTCTTTTTTCATTCTGATCTCTTCTGGCTGTAAGTGTGTCAATTCTGTTACTCTTAGAAAAAGAAGATTTTTTTTCTCCATTTTTTCTGCTTTCTCTGTGTTTTTCCTTTGTCAGTTTTATTTTCTTTCTTCTGATTTCTTTTCCATTAAATTGTTTGATTTTATTGTTTTTTTAAGTTTTAAATTAATTTTTGGTACATTTTAAGTATATAATATAATGACAGTCATCATTGGAAATTTGTAGCTTTATGTAATCTGTCTTAGTTATTTTTCCCCCTTCCCTTGCTCTCCCTTCAACCCCTCCATCCCTCCCTATTTACAAAAACTTTGTTTCCATTTTTTTCATTTTCTCAAGTTAATTCCATTCCCTTCTTTCCTTTCCCCTACCCCTCCCACTTCCCCTTCCCCTTTGCCCCTTTTCTTCCTGTTTCACATTATCTATTATACCTTTTAGTCCTTTTTCATGCTTTCACTTTCTCACACCAGAGAAACTATTCGGTATTTCACATGTGTGTCCTATTTAATTCACTTAAGACTATGCCCTCAATGTGCATCCATTTAGATATAAATGTCTCTAATTTCTCATTCTTTATGGCTGAGTAGTACTCCATTTTATTAAAAAACCACACTAAGCTAAGTTAATTAATTTGAGACTTTCCTTCTTTTTAAATATAGTCACTTTGTGGTATAAATTTGTGTCTAAGTATTGCTTTGGAGTCATCTGAATTATTTTATTTACTCATTTTCATTAATTCATTTTATTCATTAATTATTTAGCTTATAATTTCCAAGAACTTTAATGTCTTTTTATCAAGCAATGTTGATTCTTTGGGGACATATTATTTGTCATAAAATTATTTCTTTTATAGTGGTTATTCTAACTTAAAATATTTATTCCATTTCTGCAATTAGCTTTATTAGATGAGAGTTAAATTTTAAAATTTGGTGATTCGTTTTTTTCATATATTTCATTCAGACTCTAAACAGAACGTTCAGCCTATATAGCCTAAATGGTAAACCTGCAATAACTATCTAAAAACATAAGTTTTGATGTATCTGTCTCTCTGAGGTGACTGAGAGAGAAGCCTTGAATGTTTGTTTTTCTGTGTTGCCTCCATAACTTTCTGTCTGACTAGAGATAATCCCTTTCCTTTCCTAGAGAATTTCCTGGTTTCTCCGAGTCCATCATTAATTCTGAGGATCTCTTGAGTCACAAATCTAACTATACAATTGTCTGTAGGCTTTATCCCTTTTGAAAATGTTAAAATCAAATTTGTTTTGTAGTTTACCTTCTTTGTGCTATCGCAGGAGGCTCCCTTCTGCCAATGTGTTAGGTTCACTACTTATGCTTGGAAATCTTTACTTAAAATGTAGTTCAATGAAGTCTCTCAAAATATGGTTTTACCCTTTTCCCCTCTTGAGGTCTCCTTAAAGTGACAGTGAGGAAAAGTGTTAAAGTTATAAAGTCACTAGGACAAAATGAGAGTGGGTCAAATCAGACAAAAGATGCTTATACAGTTGTGGTGTATGAAAAGTGGATTGGTAACTGACTAAGCTTTATATTTTCTCTATCATAGGTGCCAAGCAAGGTAGAGGTGTGGGAGCCACCACAAGAAATAAGCTAATTTTCACTCAAACCTCAGAAAATGCTAGAATTGGAGGTACATGTTAATGTTGAAGGCATGAGGAAAAGGGAGCTAAAAGCAGGAAAAGTAGATAAAACTCTGTACAAAAGATTAGACACCACATGCCTTTCCCCAACCAGCACTTACAGATGGGTGCTACATCACCACTGCTTGTAAAAGGTGGGAATTTTACTATCTTGTGTAGTTGAAAGTAGTGTTTTTTCCCCTGAAAGATTCCAGGCACAGCAGAGGGCAGGAATCAAACACCTTAGGGAAACCAGTGATGGCTATGAAATTTTATGTAATTAGCTCTAAGACTCCCTTACACTACCCCGCATTTATTCTCCAAACCGTGGAAGCCTAGTGAATATAATGCACCGTATTAAAAGAATTGTTTTAGTATTCAGAAAGATATATTCAGAAACCTGAGCAGCCCTCCAAAATCTTCCAAATCCTACCACTGTAGAGTAACCCTATGACACTGGGACGTCTGCCAGTCACTAAACTCACCCTAACATCCTGAGTTTCCCATCAGCGTTTTTGGACCTCTTTTGTCCTTAAACATGACTGAACAGATATAAGTTTTTGAAGTAATCTTCTATGTTAAAGTTCAGAAAGCAAAACAAAGTGCAATATTTAAAAAAGGACTTAGGTTGGAAGGAGATATAGGCAATTTTAACAAGTAATAAACATAGGAAACTATCTCTTTTGAGAATGAATAATTCAACATAGGGAAAAGTGAAGGTATTTCTTAGTATGAGAAATATCTCAGGTCTTGTCTCATATTCACTAGAACTTACACAATTGTGGCTTTGCAGCGACATTTGAGAGAGCAAATTGTGAGTGTAGTTTAGGTAACGAAAATATTCCAAATTAATGTCTCAAGTCTGTAAAGACGAGGCCTACATTTGTGTGATCATTTTGAGAAGAGATACAGAGTTCTGTCAGATCCTTTGGAGATAAGTTAGTCCTAGGTATAGAGCAACTACTTACTTGAGGAAAAAAATATACTTGTATAAGAAGGAAACATAATTACAGTGTAATGGTGGATTCAGCTGAAATATTTTATATTGTCATAATAATTTAACATCTGCATATTGATCTAAAAATAAATGAAAATATATCTATGCAAGGAATATAAACTATCAGAAGTACATGCTGCTGAACTAGAATAAAGTATTAATGTTTTGAATATGGAAGCCAGGATACAATGTCTACATTTTAAAACATTCAAAAACAATTATAAAGTAAGAATTAAAAGAGTTGAGTGTAGTTGCCTCTGAATAAAAAGAAAGGCTTAAATCAGTGGATTATCAGGTTTCCACATGAAACTTGTAGTATTCAGCCTTTTAAAAACTATTTACATATACTTCTCAAATTTTTAAACAAAAGTACAGTCATAGCTTGGTTCACAGATGCTGGTGTTCATGAACGTCTCAGTTCACAAACCCAAAATTTTGCTTCTATTTGCGAACTCTGTATCAGGTGAAAAACACAACTGTGGCCATCTTCCCTGCCCACATAAAACGCGGCCATCTTCCCTAGGATCCTGGAATGCATTAAGTTTGTGAACCGATATACCACTGTATCTACTTAAGCTCAAATACACGACGTGTATATTCAAGGAATAAATAACAATGTGTTATTCCACAGCACATTATATGTAGTGTGTCGGTGGCAATTCTTGCAAAACCAACTCTTTCAAGTGAACTTTGTTTATGCATTTCACTGATGATGACCCTAGCTTACTCCCTGCTCTTTATACTTTTTGACTTTATGCCTTTTTAAGATTTGAGACTTCATCAGAAAAGAAGTGTTCTCACCCGGGCAAAGCACAAGTATTTCAGGTCAAAGCTTTCTTATTGTTTCTCTGTTAATACGATTCCAGAAATTCCCCCAAATTTCTAGTCTGGTGATTGTATTTATATTTTATTTCCTCCTGAAGTGGTAAGTATAACTCTATTTAAAGATTTCTTTTATTTCAGATAGATTTGCATGGAGAACCAGCAGTAGACTTACACTTGGCCCTCTAGATTCATTGATTTTTATTCTAAATAAATGTATCTCTAATTTGGAAATTTCATAATCTATTTTTAAGTGATATCATGGAAAATTAAACACAGTTTTGATGTTGAGTTGAATAATATTAAAAAGAGTTCTTTCTGCCTTTGAAAGTTTTAAAAGCATTATATGGTAATTTCTCATTCAGTTAGGTTTTTCTTCTCTCATTTCTTTTTTTTCTTATTTACACTGTGAATCTTAGGGTTTCTGCAAGACCCTAAGTAAAAGTGACTTGATAGAGCTTTTATTCCTTTTCTTTTTTTGTAAAAATTTCCTGTAAAATTCACTCTACTGCATCATGGTTTGCTTTTTTGAATGTGATTACATTTAGGAAATTCACCTAACTAAATTATATTGATTCAGTTTCACTACCCACATTTGCATTTTATGACAGATTTGTCTTCAAATTTTTTGGTTAGCTTTTCTACTTTTTCTGCAACAGAATTGTTAGTGCCGAAATTAGAAATTTAACAGGAAGTTTTTTCAAGATATGAACCCTGAGATTTCCTGGGTTAATGCACTTGAAGTTTTTAATAGTGAAAGTAGAGAGAAGAAGGAAGAAGCAAAGCTGAGCCAGTCAGAGATGATGAGACTTTATTTACTCACCATGCATCTAAAGCAGTGTTGGTTAATGGAGTGAAATAACTGAACAAACTTGTTGCCTGGCTTCAAAGAGCCTTCACTTGGGGAAGATTAAATACTTATATACAATTTAAACTATTTTAGAAGGGTACAAAATGAAGATGATGGTAACAGCATGATTCCCCCCAAAATGCACGAAGTATATCAGACTCAAACACAAAGGGAGCTGAGGCATAATGATTAAATGAAGTCCATAATAATTCCTTAAATAACAGATGTGTCTGAACTAAATAACTTCGGAAAATCATCTTTCATTTTACCAACATGCAATTGTATGCTAGCAGCCTCTTAATAGTAGTCATATATGAGGTGTCAATTAAATAATGTCATTGCAGAGTTCAACATCTTTGATGCCTCATAATCAATGCTAAAGGATGATATAGTATTGGATAGGTGCCACGATATTAAAAATCATTACTAGGCTATCTAAAGGTCTAACTGTATTTTCAGTCTGTGATCTGAATACATGTTAAATAAATTTTATCTTTTGGGTTCATTAGTAGGTATTTGCTTTTATTTTTTAACTGTTTTTAAAAAATGAGAACAGGTTGTATCATCCATCAAACTACAAGTGACATTGCTGTATAAAATTTGGGTCACAGTCTTAAAACTAAAAGTTATAGACAAGAGAATTGTTTGATCATCTCTCTCCACTCCATTTACTGATTCTATGATAATGGGAAAGATTTCAAGCAAAATCAGAATTTGGATTAAATTTAAACCACTCTCTTGCTCTTCTCACTCTTGATCTGTCCAACCTCTTTCCACCCCAATCCATCTGCATTGCGTTAGCCTACTCCTCATTTGTACCTGACAAACATCAAATTTATCTTGTACCTAAATTCTAATATGTGTTCTTGAAACAGGAAGTAAGTAGATATCAAGAGTGAATGCTAACATTCTGTGTTCTCCATTGCTTTATCTTGTAGAATGGGAGTGGCTTAGAGAAGAGGAATGGGACTGGCAGAGGAGGGAGTAAAGGAGATGAGGAGTAATGAGAGGAATGATCACAGCACGTCATATGCATGAATGAATATGCCAAAAATGAACTCTATTTTCTATTTTATATAGATCATACATATTTTATAGAGATCATATACATTAATAAAATCATGGTTTTTTTGGTACCGGGGATCAAACTCGGGTCCTTGCGCTTGCGCAGAAGGCGGCGAAACCACTGAGCTAAATCCCCGGCCCCAATATAATCATTTTTCCGTCGCCTGCCTTGCAAACGCAAGGGCCCGAGTTCGATCCCTGGTACCAAAAAAAAAAAAACAAAACCAAACCAAAAAACCAAGAAAAAAACCAAGTGTTGTGATACCATTCCTGTGAGGTAGACAAAGGGAATAGCACTTAGAGAGTAAGTGAGGAAACCATTTAAAAGCTGAATTATTTCAGTTGGTTTATAGTTGTTCACCTTTATTGACACTCATATGTAAACAATAATTCTAAAAATAACTCCACACTAGACTTGCCACCAACATTTATGCATTTAGTTTTATGCCCAAAATTTAAAATACATGATGTTATCTTTATGTTTTGAGTGAATAGCATGTTCAAATTTCCAATTTTTAAAGGAGCCTAAGAAAATATAATCTTCCCCAACACGTCGAAAGCTCACCAATCTGCCTGTATTGCAAACATCAATTTCAGGATAATGATAATGATAATGAATTGCCAATGTATTGGAAATGGAAGGCCTTCCATCCGGATTAAGTCATTTTTAAATCTCCTTAGCCACAATGATTTCCATTCACTTGGATAGGCACTTCATGGTTCAAAGAGAGAGGCTCAGAAAGGAAATGGAAAAATCTCAATAAAAAGCAAATATATATAAAAATAAGCAAATGAAATTATCATCAATGAAAAATACATAATCAAAGAGTGTATTGGTAGGTAAAAGAGTAGTATGGGGGTGACAGAAGAATTAGGAAATTTGAAAAGAACGTAATAAAAGATACCCAATCTCAACAAAAGAGAGAATATAGACTAAAAAGTTTAGAAAGAATTTCAATTACTTGTGTTTGTAACGAATCATATAACATCCATCTTATTAAAAGCCAGAAAAGGAGGAGAAAACGGAGAAGGTTCAAAGAGTAGATGAAAAAATAATAATTAATGATCATTTTAACATGAAAAAAATGTGAAAAACAATTCAGCACACCTTCATGGTGAAACCATCAGAAGGTAGGAATAGAAATCTCTCAGTCTGATTAAAGGCATGTACAATGAACCCATGAAAATCACACAGAACTGCTTTTCAGAAAAAATGACCCTTGATCCTCAATGTCAGGAATAAGATAAAAATGGCTAATCTCATGACTTCTATTCAAAACTATCGAAAGAGCTCTAGCTAACAAAATTAAGCAATAAAATAAAATTAAAATTATCTATATTAAAATGCAAGAAGAAATATTATCTCTACTTCCAAGTTACATGATTATGTGTACAGAAAAAACTAAAGAATTCAATAAAAATATTAGAATAAAACAAAGTCAAAAAGTTTGGTTGATACAAGGTGAATATACAAAATTGTTTATCAATACATTTATAATGAACAATCTGAACATGAAATTTGAAAATGATTTCATAGTAATTTTAAGATGTTTATGAAACTATTTACAGAAAATGCAAAACTTATGTTCGGAAGACTATGAAACACTGAAAGAAATGTAAGCCCAAAATAACTCAAAAGATATCTCATCTTCAAAGATTGGAAGGTTTAATTTTGCTAAAATGGCAATATTCCTCATATTTTTTTTACAGAATTAACATAATTTCTGTTAAAAACCTATGTATTATATGATATTAATTTTCATATGAAAACTGAAGTGGACTGAAAGAGCTAAAACTATGTCAAGAAAGGTGTGCTGAAAGGCCTCCCCCTTTCTGATTTAAAAGAATACTTCATTGATTAAGACCGTGTGGTACTAATTAAAGTAAAGCTATATAAACTGATATACTACAACTGACAGTCTGGAGATAAACTCATTTTACATTAAATTCCTTTTTAAAAATTTGTAATTGTAGCAAAAAAGACATAGCATGAATTTATCATTTTAACTATTTTCAGTTAATAACTTTGTGCTATTAAAAACATTCACAATATACAACCACCACCACCTTCAATCTTCAGAATTCTTTTTATCTTTCCAAACTGAAGCTCCATAACTATTAAATAGTAACCACCACTTCTCTTTCCCCAAGCCTCTGAGGCCACCACTTCACTCTTCTGTGTTTTTAACTTTGACCACTCTACTTATCTCAAATAACTGGAACCAAACAATGTTTGTATTCTGTGAATGGTTTGTTTCAGTTAGCATAACGTCCTCAAGGCTTATCCATGTTCTACCATGTGTTCAAATGACTTGTAGTTTTAAGGCTGAAAAACATATCCATTTTACAATTGACTAATATTCCATTAACATCTATTAAAGAATGATATTCCAGTTGAAGAGAAGGCAGCATTTAAGGCATTGTCTTGGAATGAGAGACTGAATCATCACCAGACAATGAACCTATGGGTGTTTGTTCTTGAGCTTTTCATTCCCAGGAGCTCTGAGAAATACTTTTCTCTTCTTTATTAATTGCTAGGCGTGTGGTACTCTGTTACAGCAGAAAAGATCAACAAAGACAAATGAATATTGATTTTTCATTCTTCTCCTAAATATTTTAAACATAAATTATATGAACTCAAATGTATATGATTATATTGTTTGGTCTATAATACAATGAAAGGTAATATGACTGATGACACTGAGGAGATGGTGAGAGTAAAGTTCTATGAGAGCAAGTAAATTGTACCAGTTGATCAGTTGAACCCTCAGAAATAAATAAGAGAATTATACATTTTAAATAAACAGTAAATAAAACAATCAGTATAAATACATACATGGTCTTATTTCTTTCTTAAATGGACATGCATTTATTTAAGGAAAATTATAACAATCAGTTATTGGCTTTGTAACATGCATAGATTAAACACACATACATACATTTATATACATACATATATATATACACACATACATACATACATTAGCACAAAATTGGGAGGAGGATATTGTGGCAAAGCAGAAATACTATGCACATTTCTCATGCAATAAATTTTTATAATTCTGAGGAAAGTAGTACAAGACAAATAGAGAACAAAAATAACACGAGACAAGTAGAAAAACAATGTTGACTGTCAGACATAAATCTAGCAATGTTAATAATGAAATTAATTGTGGATTCATTAAAATGCAGTCAGAAAGCAAGGAATATTAGTTTGAATACAAATAATGTAACTCAAGTCTATGCTATTCTACAAGCTAAAGTATCCAGTACTGGATAGATAGATTTCAACATGTGTTGTATGTATATAACAGAATGCTATTCAGCTTTTAAAAAAATAGGAAATTCTCTCACAATGAGCCTAGAGGACATTATATATATATGTGTGTGTATGTATATATATATATATATATATATATATATATATATGAACAGGCATAAGAGACAAACTTTAAAGATACAAACGTGTTAAAAATAACAGGATAAAATATCATGACAATGGCAGCCATAAGAGATGTACTGGATATATTAATAACATAAAATATTCTTTAAGGTATGAAATGCCAGTAGAGAAAAAGGAGGACTATCATAAGGATGAAATGTTCAATGTACCAAAAAGCTATAATCATTGGTACAATAAATGATTCTAGAAATAAAATCTCTAAGTAGTAAAGAACAAAAGCAGACTGAATTTAGATAAGAAAGAATATTGTTATTCAATAATATTCAGAGATTTCAACACTCCATTTTCAATATTATACAATTGTAAAGAAGATCAACATGGAAATAGAAGACTGGAACAGCGTCACGTACAAAAACCCTATCAAACATCTGTAGAACTCATAATCTAACAATAGCAGGGCACACATTCTTCTCAAGTGCACCACAAACTTTTCCAGGAGAAACAAACAGTAGACTATAGAACAACTCTCTGTAAATTTCGAAGCCAGAAATCATGAAAAGTATATTCCCTGATAACAGTGGATTGTAATGGGAAGTTAAGGAGAATCAAGCATAGATTGGAAGTTACATAGAAGACTCAAAAATCTCTACCAAAAGACTTCTAGACTTAATTGACAGATTCAGTAGAGTAGCTGGATATAAGGTCAACACTCAAAAAACAATAGCCTTCTTATACACAAATAGCAGACTCACTGAGAGAGAAATTAGGGAAACAATTCCTTTTATAATAGCATCCAAAAAAAATGAAATATCTAGGAATCAATCTAACAAAGGAAACAAAAGACCTCTACACTGAAAACTACAGCACTCTGAAAAGGAGATCAAGGAGGATATAAGAAAATCGAAAGACATCCCTTGTTCCTGAGTAGGAAGAACCAATATAGTGAAAATGGCCATACTTCCAAAACTACTAGATAGATTTAATGCAATGTTGATTGAAATTCCAACAATATACTTCACAGAACTAGAGAAAACAATCCAAAAATTCATTTGGAACCAGGAGAGACCTAGAATAGCTAAAGCAATTCTGAGAAACAGAGACATGGCTGGGAGTATCACAATACCCAACTTGAAGCTATACTACAAAGCTACTGTGATAAAAACAGCATGGTACTGGCAAAGAAACAGACCTGAGGATCAGTGGAATAGATTAGAAGACTCAGAAGCAACTTCAGACATGCTCAGCCACCTTGTCTTTGACAAAGGAGCCAACCACCCTCATTGGAGTAAAGATAGCCTATTTAATAAATGGTGTTGGAAAAACTGGATATCAACCTGCCAGAGATTAAAACTAGACCCATATCTATCACCATGCACTAAACTAAGATTGAAGTGGATTAAAGATCTAAATATTAAGACAGAAACACTAAACTTGCTGGAAGATAAGTTATGTAGAACTCTTGAAGATATTGGCATAGGAAAAGACTTTATGAACAAAACCTCAATAGCACACGAACTAGCAGAAAAAATCAACAACTGGAATTTCATCTTATTAAAAAGCTTCTGCACTGCAATAGAAACCACCAACAGAGCTAACAGACAACCTACAACATGGGGAAAAATTTTTAGCAGCTGTAACTCAGCCAAAGGGCTACTACCTAGAATATACGAAGAACTGAAAAAAATCGGACCCCCCAAATTCAAAGACCCAATTCAAAAATGGGCATCTGAAATGAACAGACATTTCTCAGACAAAGAAGTAAAAGCAGTAAATAAGCATAGGAAAAAATGTTCAACATCACTGGTCATTCGAGAGATGCAGATGAAAACAACACTGAGATTCCACCTCACCCCACAAAGAGTGGCTGCTATCAAGAAATCAACCAATAACAAATGCTGGCAGGGGTGTGGAGAGAAAGAAACCCTTCTCCATTGTTGGTGGGAGTGCAGACTGCTGTGATCTCTATGGAAATCATTGTTGAGATACCTCAAAGAACTAGGGTTGGAGGTCCCATTTGACCCAGCTATTCCCCTGCTGGGTATCTTCCCAAAAGAATTAAAAGAATCATACCACAGAGATATATGTGCACCTATGTTTATAGCGGCACAGTTTGTAATAGCTAAAGCTTGGAAACAGCCCAAGTGCCCATCAACTGGAAAATGGATAAAGAAGATGTGGTTTTTTAATAAATTGGAGTACTACTCAGCCATAAAGAATGAGACACTAGAGCCATTTATAGCTAAATGGATGCATATTGAGGCCATACTCTTAAGTGAAATAAATAGGACACATGTGTAAATACCGAATAGTTTCACTAATGTGAGAAACTGATAGTGTAAATAAGGATTAAAAGGATTAATAACTAATAATTGATACTTTGAAATAGGAAAATGTCCAAAGGGGTAGGAGTGGTGGGAGGAGATGGGGAAAGGAAAGAATGGAAAGGAAAAATTATTAGAAAAGAAAAAAATAGAAATGAAGTCTATGAAAATAGGGAAGGGTGGAGGGTTAAAGAGCACACAGGTAATGGGGAAAATATAAGAACCAAGATACATCATGTACAGGTACAAGCATCCAATAATAAATGTAAACATTGTATGCCTAAAATGTACCAATAAAAGAATTTAAGCAAAAAAAAAAGAGAATAGATTGGAAGAGGACAAGAAGGATCATTAAGACCTATTGAGAGAGAGTGGTGGTTGGGCAGGTGGAGAGAGTTGGACACAGGTTGTAGTATATTTTGGGGTACAATTGACCAGCCTCAGTGGCTGGGAGCGGGGCAGAGGGAAGGGTGTCAAAGACAAAGGTAACTTCTGGATTGGGGCATGAACATGTGAATTGATGGAACCACCTTACTCAAAAGATAAAGGACACAAGGCAAAGAAGCATATTGGAGAAGATGACAAAAATAAGTACAAGTTTGAGATGAGATGGTTGTGTGATGTACAAATGAAGCTCAGAAGTAACATCACAACTGGACAATAATCCTAGGATAAAAGAAGCCATTGATAGTATTTAAGGTCATTTAAGTTAGGGAATCACATAATGTAGTTTGTTCTCTAACCAGACACACTAAATGAGAGGTTAGATGAAAATCATTATTTGTTCCTCTCCAGAGTGTCTACTCCCCACCTTAGTGAAACCTGCTCCAGTGCAGTAGGCCAGAGGGGAGTGGCCTTGACCAGGCAGCATTGTTCTGTCACTGCTGACTCAACCACAACATTGTGACAGACAGCTGCGTTGCCTAGTTACTGATGTAAAACTGGAGAGGGAGAGCTCTCATCCTCAAATCAAAGCAGCCTCTGCCAGAGTCAGATGTTGCTGGCCAGGCTCAAAGGAAATAGATTCCCACAAGGGGTCTAAGGAAAGGTGAGGATGCTTACAAAGCAGTAAGGTGGCGGAGCCTCTCAACGTTGAAAGAACAAAGATGTCTCGAATGCCATTAAAAGGGGAGGAAGATGAAGATCATCGAACTAAACTGGTAAAGTTAATAGAATCTCAAGAGAAGTTAATTCATGTAATCCAGACATCTTTACATAACATAGCCATTCAAGTACATAATCTAAATAATTGTGCTGATGATCTTCTTGCTCAGATATCCAAAGAGTTGGATAATGCCTCTTGGAGATTTATGGTTTTACAGAAACGTGTAATCCAGTTAATGGATATTATTACCCACAAGGGTACAAATGAAGAATCACATTTACAAGCCACAAAATCAAAGGAGGATTCCGAAATTACTCTTTGAACAGAGCAGCTATACTCCTCCCAGCCATTGCCTCTTAAAATGTATAAAATACATGATGCTTGTGGGCAAACATTGCCTCTCAATATACCTACTTTTAATTACCAACATTATACAGGTTTAAAGAGTTTTTTCTGATAGTCCTTATAGCTTTGGAATTTGTAAAGATAATATTATAGCTTAGAGTAAAGAACAAAAGCAGGAGAAACTGAAGGGGCAGAAGCACCTCTCTCATCCCAATGAACCAGAGAGCATGCCGCCATGTGAAAGGATGCAAAATGATGTGTCAGTGGACCACAGCCAAGGTGCTTGTGGACAGATCTTTCATTCACGGGTGCATCAACCGGTGGAATGTTTCTCACTTCCCACTCACTCATTTAGTGAAATAAGTAAGATTTTAACTGGAGCTGTAGGCAAAGCATTAGCCAGCCCTCTGCATCCGCTAATGGATGGAGCTGAAGACCTGAAAGATACACTGAAATATACCCATTATGGAATTGGGATGGGGGAAAAAGTGGAACCCCAGCCCCCCATTCATCATAAAAAAGAGGTGTTTGTGAGCCCCACTGCACCACCCTCGCCACCTCCATTACCTCCTGATTGGTTAGCTCTCCTAAGACAGCCAAAGAAGGCAGATGCTCCTGCAGCCATCCATTTCCCATCTCGTTCTGCATCAACTGTATTGAGAAATCCAGCAGCATCCCATCCTCAATGCCTCCAGAGTACTTCTGAGACAAGTGTTCCAATTCCTCCAACTAATGTAGACTTGTCTCCTCCTGTACCTAAATTTGTTCAATATGGTGAAATGCTTCCACATGATATGCTTCCACCGGATGAAGAAAAAGGACAGTGTCCAACTATGTCTCCTCCTCCAGTAAGGTCACATAGAATTGAAAGGAAAGACACAGTTACAGATGGAGTTGGCCATGCCCCTGTTATACAGTCACTAGCATCTGTAGTTTTTCCATCCTCAAGGTCAACATGTGCACAATCACCAAAGCATTCTGTTACAAAACTGCCAAGATCTTCAGTTCTGTCAACACCAAGATCTTCCCTTTCACCACCATCAAGATATCCAATTCCATTAGCCAAATCATCAACTGCACCGTTGTCAGGACATTCGACTCTAAAAAATCTTCACAAAGTTCAGCTCCACTGTCATTATCTTCAGGTCCACAAGCATCAAGATCTTCAGTTCCATCAGGAAAGCATTCATGTGCCCAGTCACCAAGGCATTCAGTTGCCCAATCAAGAAGTGTACATGTACAGGCAACAAGATCTTCAATTGCTCCATCAGGAAGATCTGCAGTTGCATAATCAACAAGACATTTGATTCCACCCCAAGAGAGCTCATCAAGTCTGAAGCCCACATGACCTTCTATGCCTTCATCAAATTTTTCTTCTGCACAATCTCCATCCTCTTACATTTCATGCCCTCAAATTCTGTCACTGAGCCAATCTTCACAAGCTCCAGTTAGTACTGGTGTAAAACAACCTTCATCATCAACCCCATCAGTATTCAGTAGAGCAAGTAGTGCCCTAGTGGAAGCAATAAGAAAAGGCATTCTGCTATGCAAAGCTAAAGACCACTGTCTACTGACAGCCAAAATAGACATTTCTAAAAATGAAGCAAGCTCCATCTTGATCAGTCATAAAGCAATGGGATGCAATACTGGTAAATCAGAGAAGAAGGCTGGATGGATGGAGGTAAATAAAAAAAATAAATCCAAATGAAGTAAAAGTAACACTCAATTTTTTATTCCTTGATAATTAAGTCATTACTGGTGATTTCTATTTATTTCATTAAAACACACCATTATCTGCTTATTTTACAGGGCAACTGTTGCCACATATTCCATGTTAAATATTTTACATTTCTTTTAAAGAACCTAAATTATTCAACGAAATGAAGATTTTAAGCATTAAGGTCAGAAGTTCCTAAAGTGTATTTTAAGACATAAGTAATATTCAAATTCCAAGGGTGTCTAGTCATCCTATTCCATTTCATGCAAAATGTAATGGAAACATTCAAAATTCCTGTTTTAGTTACAGGAATAGACTCAGAAAATAAGTGAAACATACAGTTCTAACTATGCCTCAAGGAACGGGAACAATTAGTCCTTGGTGTTCTTTATATTTCAGATAGGTTAATTTTATTTCCATTTTCTCTTTACCAACAGTTTTATTTGCATTATGATATAAATGGTATTAACAATACTAATTTTCATTGAAAAATAAAATTTGCGTAAACTTTTTCAAGTACCCCATGATGACTTGAAATATGCACACATACTGGAATGACTAAATTAATCAAATTAACATTTGTATTATAATGCAAACATATTTTTTGCAGTTGTCAAGAATAAACTATATTATCAAATATAGTATCATATTGTATGATAGATTCCTTGAAAATTATTCATCCTATTTTTTGAAATTGTGTATCCTTTTACCAAGAACTCATCGACCCACACCTGCTACCCCCTAACCATCATCCTGCACAATTTTCTGTGAATTTGAAATGTTAAATTCTACATACAAGTGAGATTATGCAGTATTTGTCTTGCTGTGCCTGGTTTATTTCACTTAACATAAGATGATATCGCTCATGAACACTTACAAATAACACGGTTTAGTTTTGCAAGCTAAACCAGTGGTATTCAGTTTACGAACTTTATTCTTTATACTTTCCACGATTCTGGTCACAAACCAAATTGGAAGGGCTGGGGATGCAGCTCAGTGGAGCTGTGCCTGCCTGGCAAGCACAAGGTCTTGAGTTTAATTCCCAGTACCAGAAAAAAAGAAAAAAAAAAGCACCAGAAACAAACCGAATTAGAAGAGAACTAAATCCAACCCAATGGCTTTGTTTCAATGCTGACCTTATGGTGAAATTTGATGCAGTTCTTGTCCAACTCGATTTGCTACCAGAATGGTGGAAAGAGGTTCATGAGACGAGGTGCCACTGTATATATACATATCACCATTCTTTGTTAATGGATTCAATGACAAATGGTTAGGCTGATTCTATACCTTGGTTAATATGAATAATCCTGCAATGAACATCAATGTGCACTTATCTCTTCAACATCCTGATTTTGTTTCTCATATATATTTTGTTATGCCTTGTATCTAGATATCCCCCTAAAGCCTCATGCACTCATAAATGGGACTTTTAAGAGCTGTCTGAACCTAGGGTGTGTGATACTAGGATTAAGGGTGTGTGGTATTAGATTAGTCCACTGATTGGAATTGGCATATAGTTCTGGGTGAGGATAATGAAAGCCACCCTGGGTGTGGGTGTCACCAATAAAAAGGCATGTAGCTTAGATGGAATACAAAGGGAGAGAGGGAAGGCAGGTTTGCTGCTGCCACCTGCTGCTTGCTGCCTTCTGCTTGCCATGCCATGGACTTTATCTTTTCCACGATGCCCCTCTCTTATGCTTATGCTGTCCTGCTTTGGAACCTGCCAACTATGGACTGAAACCTCTACAAACTGTGAGCCGAAATAAATATTTCCTCCTCTAATTTTGAGTTTTGGGTGTTTTGTCTCAGCAATGAGAAAAGTAACAAAGATATATATGTATATATACACACACACACACACACACACACAGAGATATATGTAACTTTACAGATACAGATTTTATCCTCCAATCCTATATAGGATGATATACTAGCTCTATTTTATTTCTTTAAATAACAGCTTTATTGCACCAAATTTGCACATCACACCATTTACAAAGTGTAATATTAGGTGGATTTAGCACTTTAACCAAGTTGTACAACCACGAACACAATCAATTTAAATCATTTTTGTTACCCCCTAAGAAAACCCTTAGTTACCCTGGGGTAACACTTGCTACCATCTTCCAATCCCTCCCCTCTAAATGTAGGTAGCCACTCAGTAGCTCTTTTTAATTTTTGTGGAAACTCTGGGATTTTTTCATTACACTGGTGCCAATTATATTCTCATATATAGTAAGCAAGGGTTCCCTGTTCTCCATATTGCTGACAATAGATTTATCTTTCATCTTTTAAAAATATCCATTTTAACATATATGCAGTTATATTCAATTATAGTTTTAATTTGCATTTCTCTGTTGTTAGTGATGTGCAGCATTTTTTCACATACTTGTTGGCCATTTCTATGTCTGCTTTTAAGAAAAGTCTCCTCAGATCCTTCACCCATTTTACATTAGATTGTGTTTTCTTACTATTCATATGTTTAAATTCCCTATGTATTTTGGACATTAATCCATTTTTAGACATGGTTTGGAAATATTTTCTCTTATTCTGTGTGTTGTCTCTTTACTGTGTTGTTTACTTGAATGTGTGGGAGTTTTATAGTTGGAAGTAATCCAATCAATTTTTGCTATTGTGTCTATTCCTTTGGTTTTTTGTCGAAACTATCATTGTCCAGACCAATGTCATGGCATATACTGTTTTGTAGTACTTTTACACCATCATGCCTTACAATTAAACCTTTAACCAATTTTGAGTTGGATTTTAAGTGTGGTGTGAGATGAGACTTGGGTCTAATTTTATTCTTCTGCATGTGATTATCCAGTCATGTAAATAGCACTTATTGAAGAGGCTGTCTTTTCCCTGTTATGTGTAGCAACTCTGTTGAAAATCAGTTAAATGTCAAAGCTCAGATTTCTCGCTGACTTTTTTATTCTGTTCCATTGATATAGGTGTCTACATCTATGGCAATGCTGTGCTATTTTGAGTATTATAGCTTTTTAATATATTTTGAAGTTAGGTATTATGGTGTGTCTACAGTCTACAATACTGACATGAAATACTTCTTTTAAAAATTCATCCAAATTAGAAGAACAAAATGTATAATAGTTACAAACACACACACACACACACATATAATTTGTGAGTGGTAGAGGTCTTCCTACAGAAAATGATGTACAACAAAAATAGAATAAAAAAGTAAGAAGTAATGTATCTCCACATATGATGAAATGGTCTTTATGAAATACACTATATAAAGAGTTTAAAATTTATAATGCAAAGCAGAAATTATAGGAAATATGCATAAATCCAAAATAATATACAAATGCTAGGGCTGAAATTTTGGCTCAATGGTTTGACTACCGTGGGCAAGGCCTTGGGCTCAATTCCAAGCACCACACACGCACACACATACACACACACTCACACACATGCTCGCACACGTGCACACACACACAAACAATAAATTCTTACAGACCAGTTGAAATAAACTTCCAATAGGAAAATGAACAAATTATTTGTGCAGAATAATCACTAATACATAAAAAGGCTCAATATCACTATTTAAAGGTACAATATACATACCAGTAAACTGAGGGCTAGTCAAATACAGTACTGTGTAATGAATTCTTGCAATGTGCCAAGAAGAAAGAAGTATGTAGTTGATATTTGTCCATTGATTTGGGAATGTGGTTGACTTCCTAGCATGTGGATTCCCTTTCTGTGGTTGAGGAAATTGGTGCTTGGGATGCAGGGTTCCAGCACTTTCTACAGGATTCTAAAAGACCATATATAATTTATTTCCTGGACAGTGGAAAGATAGAATAAAGGAAGGTGTCTAAATGTGTCCAGTTTGATGTTCTCACTTGAGCGTTTGAATCGGGAGGGGTGATACACTGTAGTGGACTCTGTGATGTGCCTTGCACCTCCTGTCATGGAGGAAGAACTCATTTCCTCCTGTAGCAGAGACTGGTGCATCAAGGCAACTCACAGCTGCCAATCTTGTATGTTAGCTTGGCGAATGCCAGGGGCTCTGCCCAAGGTCTCTCCCACTTATCAGAGTAGACTTCATTCAACTACTACTCAGTGTGCAAGTGCAAAGTCCAGATCCTTTACCTTTACTCCAGAAAACTCTGGTCATCTCAGCTTTACAGTTATCAATAAGTTCAGCTGAGGCCTCTAATGAAAGTGCCTAGCAGCCCACTTCTGTCACTTGGCCCCTCTTCTGTCCCTTGTCATCCATTGGTAGCAATTTCAAAAGCACTTTGGCTAGGATGTTGAGCATCCCCCAAAGGTCCATATGTAAATACTTGATCCCCAGAGTAGTGGTACTGGGAGGTGCTGTGGCCTTTAGGAAGTAGGAACTATGGACAATTTTTAGGTCATTGAGGGCAGTCCCTCAAAGGGTATCATGGAACACAGTACAGCATCTCTCTTTTCTGCTCTGCATGAGATGGGATCATTTGTTCCTACACATGCTCCTTTCATAATATGCTGTTAACCACCACCAGAGACCAAGTGAAAGGTACTACTGAATCTTGAACCTTCCAAATTGGCAACCAAATAAACTCTACTTCATAAATAGTCCGTGGAGATACATTTTATTTTATTACAATGATAAACATCTGACTGACACAAATTTTTCATCAATTTCCTGCCTGCTAATCTTTTCCTCAGTATCACTTCTACAGGAAACTGACATGTAACAGAAACAGAAATTGTGGAGATAATGCTCTCAAAATGAGATATACTGTATTAAGTTGTAAGTAAGAACGTCCATTAAAATTCAGTGACGGTGGTGGTAGTGATTTAGCCAAGCTATTTCTGGAGCATTACCTTGGCAAAGGAAACACCCATTCACCATGTCTAATACTCTGTTCCTTTCATGACAGTAGTTCTAAACTTGCACTGGTTCTATGGGCTCCACCATATCCTTCCACTATTCTTTTCTGTTTATGTAAATCAGATCCAGATTCATTTTTGGAATCAAAGCCCCTCTTTGTTTAATGACCTAGTATAGTTCCTACATGGGATCATTAAGTGAAAAAAGTGAATTGCAGAAAAATTTCTGTAATATAATTTGATTCATGCACTTTTTTGCCTACAAAGCAAAATATCATGGGTACTTATGTATGTATGGTCATTTAAAGTATTTCAAATTATAGTCAGCAAACTATTAACAATGTTTATCACTGAAAAAATGAGTAAAATTAAGCATCAGGTATGAAGCGGGTGGTTAAAAGTTCATAAACTCCTCAATGCTTGAATGATTTACAAAACCTTATTCTTGTTTTATACAGTAGATTAGTCATTTATTAATTTGGGTAATTTTCCTTCAGAAAGTACCTTAAACCAAGCCATGTAAAATGACTAAAATAGTACAATAGACATACCAGACAAAACCCCAGCTTTCATAGAGATTATCTTTGAGTGAATTGGGAACTAAAATTGAGTAATAAGTAAAATACATTATAAATGAGACAGAGATAAATGCCCTACAATACAAAAAGAGGAGTAAGAAAGGAAGTTCTGGTTTAGTGTGAATGTGTTTCGTCTAGAAAGACTCAGTGAGAAGAGTTATTTGAATAAAGAGCTGGAAATAAGGGAGCAAACTGAGAAATTCTTGCAGGAAAGGAATTTGCAAAGGCCCTGAAACAAGAGCTTTAAATGTTCATGTATTTTCTTTGGAAATCATGGGGGTAGGTTTAGTTTAAAATGAGGAGTCTGTTCAGAGCGAGGGCACTTTTATTCTGTGAGAGTGAAGTTTTAGGTTTATTTCAGAACCATAATGTTGCGTGTGAGGTATATTTTTAAAATGTTGGCCTAGCTTATCTTTCTTAAGAATTCTTTTTGTTAAATAAAGTAAAAAAGATTTCCATAGTTTCTCTCTGCAAACCACTGGACTAAGAACGGTCCCAGGGCACAATGTTAGGGAAAGAACTCACAGCACTGGATCATGGATGGATGCTGTATTCCTCATCCATCCATGGGGCTGCTGTCCTTGCCTGGTTGGCCACAAGTGCTGACTGTGCCTCATTGCCTCAGGTGCTACCACACTGGCCTGAGTACTAAGCAGGACTGCATGTGCATAGTCCTCCATCCACCTTTGGACTCTCAATATTTATCCAAAGAGAGAAGTCAATTAGTGCAAAATATTCAATAATTAGCAAAAAACCTGAACAGTCTAATTACTAAGAGTAACCTGATCTTTTAAGTGAGGTAAATGAGTTACCTTCTTTGAATAATTGTGATAAATGATTGCACTTAGTGATGTTATGATTGATTCTTCATATTGACTTGAATAGAAGATGCAGAAACAACTCCAGACACACTCAGCCACCTCATCTTGGACAAAGGAGCCAAACACCCTCACTGGAGGAGAGATAGACGCTTTAATAAATGGTGCTGGAAAAACTGAGTCTCAACTTGCCAAAGATTAAAACTAGGCCCGTATCTCTCACCATGCACTAAACTAACATTGAAATGGATCAAAGATCTAAATATTAAAACAGAAACATCAAACCTGCAGAAGAGAGGTTAGGCAGAACTCTTGAATAATGTATATTACCTCATGTTGAAGTGATTTAATGACTCCTGTATTGATAGAATAGTGATGTTTTTTAAATCCACCTCATTGTCATTTAGAAAAGCGAAAGATTTATTGCTGGTATTTGGATTTACTTTATCTGTATGTTGGTTCTTTGAAGAATGCAGAGTTTGGGAATTTCCACTGTAAGTAACTCCAGGCTTCCGAGTTTCTCTACACCTTAAATAATATCAAAGTTTGGAATGAAGTCATTTTTTACATGACCTTTGTCTGTAGCATAGAGTCTCACTTGCAAAATAAGTATAGATCTCCAAATCTGTACTGTATATTAGCAGCTATTTTTATTTTGTTTATTTTCCTTAGGGATCTATGTCTAATCTCAGTTATTAGGAACATTATTGGATATACGGAATATGTAATGAAAGTGATCTGAATGGTATCCATTGCTTTTTTTTTTGGTATTGGGGATCGAACTCGGGTCCTTAGCTTGCGAGGCAGGTGGTGGAACCACTGAGGTAAATCCTCGGGCCATTTTTAACTTTTTTTTTTCTTTCTTTTGTACCGGGGATTGAACTCGGGACCTTGCGCTTGCAAGGCAGGCGGTAGAACCACTGAGGTACATCCCCAGCCTCCATTGCTTTTTAATGTAATTTTTCAACTTAATATTTTACTGGTTGCTACCATACTACACCAAAACATAGTTGGCTTATCTATATGTCGTGGTTGCTATTGCCATTATTCAGTGACGTACAATTAAATAGTACTGAAACACATTTCAAAGGGTTACTAGCCATAACTGTTCTTGGCATATTAGTGTTAGTAATCAGTATCAAAATCAGGAAAACACAAATCCCTTTCCAAAGTTCATTCCCCATAATTTTTCAGGAGTATGTTGTACTCTTACTGGACAAAATGAAACAAACTTCTCTGAGACACTCCTTGGAGAATATAAGTAGCACAACCCTTACGACGTTTTTAATTACTCTTCTGATGACTGGTATTTTAAATTAATTTTATTGGTACATTGTAGGTGTACAATATAATGACATTCATCATTGGAAATTTGCCCCTTTACATAGTCTCTCGTGGTTCTTATTTTTTTCCCCTTCCCCTGCCCTCCCTCCTGATGACTGATTTTTGAGATGAACTGTACTTCAGTTTGAAGGAACAGGCGTCTGACGAGCAGTGGTATTGTATTTTATTCTTTATGTTTTTTACTTTTATTAGTACATGTTTGCAGTCCATAATGATTACATTCATTATAGGCAATTGATACACATATACAACACATTTTGATTCTTTTTTCCCTTTCCTTCCATCCCCTTTTATTTTGCCAGCATCAGATTCATTTATTTATAAGACTTTATAGTTAATTATCATGTGGACAGATTAAAAACCAGATTGATAGCCCAAAAATATATAAAACTTGTAAGAAAATTGTACAATGTCAAAGTACATTTTTATATCATTGTCTATTCTGGATTTCAATAATATTTTTCTCTCTTTTTCTATTATCTATGTTTTTTGATATATATATATACGAATAAAGTTTTTCATATAAAAGAAATCATGTGAAATTTAAGCTTGTGTGTCTGAGTTACTTCATTTAACGATATGGTCTCAAGGTACATGCATTTTGCTATAAATGCCTCAAGTTTATCCTTCCATACAGCAGTGTAGTACTTCATTATGTATAAATAATGCATTTTCTTTATCCTTTCATTTGTTGATGGTGTGTATATTACACTGAAATATGATGTCTTTAACACTTTCTGGAAGATACCTAAATGGGAATTGGTCAGTGGAATGAAATTTCCATATTTTGTTTTCTGTGGAATCTCCATAATGATTTCCATGTTATTGTAGTAGTTTGCACTTCCAGCAACAATGTAAAAGAGTCTCTTTTTCCCTGCAGCCTTGCTAGCATTTCTTGTTATTGGATGTCTTGGCGATAGCCATTCTTTCTAGACTAAATAGAATCACAGAGTAGGTTTAATCACAGAGTAGGTTTGTATCTCTCTAATGGCAAGAGATTTTGGACATTTTTTCCATGTATTTATTATCCATCTGTATGTCTTCTGAGAAGTGTCTATTCATTTCTGTGGCCCAGTTTTTGATTGAGCTTTTTATTTTGGGGATCTAATATTTTTGAGTTATTTATATATTCTAGATAATAATCTGTCCAAAGAATAGCTTGCAAAATTCTTTTCCTATTCTATAGGTTGCTTCTTTACTCTGTTGCTTATTTCCTTGGCCATGCAGGAGCATTTTAGCTCGATACAATCCCATATTTTAAATTTTTGTTGAAATTTCTTGTTCAACTAGAGTTCTGTTCAGAAAGTCCTTGCCTACACCTGTGACTTCCAGAGTTTTACCTATTTTATCTTCCTGCAGGATAAGTGTTTCAATTTCATCACCTAAATGTTTGATCCATTTTGATTTTAGTTTGGCTCATGGTGAGAGAGACAGGTCTAGAGTCGATTTCTGCACGTGGATAGCCAGTTTTCCCAGCACCATTTGCTAACGAGGCTCTCTTTGCTCCAGTATATGTGTTAAAGCCCTTTGTCAAAAATCATGTGGCTGAATACGTCTGGCATTGTTCTGCACCTGCTATTGGATTCCACTGGTTTACAGTCTGTTTTAGTGTCAGTAACGTGCTGTTTATCTTTGCTTATAAAAATTCAGTTCTCTTCTGGATGATGATTAATTCATTGAAGTTCAATGGAGACATCTGTTCATTTCAAAGGGAGGAGCAGTGTTCTACATGTAAATGTTCACTGCTCTCTAAGATATTCTGAAAGTGACTTCAACTTTGGTCTGAATGGATACTTCTTGTTCTTCTGATTTTCTACTGACAGAAGTTTCACTCAGAAGGTGACCTCCCAGATATGGAAGTTGATTCACCCAGATTCAAGTTCCTCTTTCTTTTTTCATATGCACTGAACTGTCTCGCCTTCATTCAGCTTATTGACATTTAGCCATTTGCTGTGATGTAGATAATGCATCCAGTTATTTCAAATCTTTAGGAGATGAGGTCATTGTTATTTCTCACCCAGTGAAAACCAGAGGCCTGAGATACTCAGAACAAGCTTTACCCACAGCCATGTTCCTGAAGCAGACAATAGGATGGTGATCAAGGGCAGGTCATTTCCTACTCAGATGCCACTGTGACACTGAGCTGTAACAGTGATGCCTTGCGATGCACTGGTTCCGTCTGCCTCTGGGATGCCACAGTCCTCATCTTTCTCTCCATTGTGAAGAGGACACTGTGCAGAAGACTGAACTGAATGGTTTCATGGGTAATTCTACTGATGTTGGCATTCAAGCGGCGGTCATAGTCACAGGGGTCCAGAAGGATGTATTAGTATCTGCTTCAATCTCAGGAGTCAGGACTTCAAAGAAAGAAAAGTGCATGTCCTCTGAATTCAAAGTGGGACATTGCTCTTGGATCTTTTTTGGGAGTTCTTTTCTAAGGCAGTGATGGCTCCTAGTTCCATCAGCCATGTGGTTGACAATGTCTACTCACTGCTGGGAATGGTAAAGTAGTTCAAGTTCTCCAGCGACTTGCAGGACATAGTCACATTTACCTTAAAATGTTGTTTTACTCTTCTATCGTATATGGTTTAAGGTGTTAGAATCTATTATACTGCACATTTTCTGGCAAGATGTTTGATTGAAAGTATGGGGATTTGTATGTAAAGAGAAAATTGATATTGCTAATATTTGGACAATGGCTAAAAGCGTACTTAAAGGCTTATGTGGTCATTTTTCTCCCTTTTCAGAAGTGGCTGTTTTTCAAAATATTCTATTGTATATTCTGAAGAACTCAGGAGAGTACATTGAAATGTTATCAGAGAACATCCAACAACATAGAAATGCATTCACTGCAACAATTTGAGTATTTGTGGTTTACGTAGCCCCATGTACTGTGGCCTTAATCACAGGCTATGAGAAATCTTTTGCCGTGCAGGGCCTGAAATGCTTCTAATCAGTCACAGTGAGCACATTTCTATGTTGTTGGATGTTCTCTGAAAACATTTCAATGTCCTCTTCCGAATTTTCTAGGCAAATGCTCTACCACTGAGGCATAACACTAACCGGAAAAGGCCTTTACATGTATGGTTCTGCTGCTGAAAAATGAACAGCGTTACGTGATTCACTCAAGTTCCTGTGAATACGGGAATGCAGAGGTCACAGAGGGTGGCCATAGTAGTAGACAAACCTGCTGATAAAAGTGCTCACACACAGGTGCAAAACACATGTTGAAGAAATGGATTTCCAGCCTGCTTTCTTAGCCTCTCTGTTGGTTCTTTTACTGACAGGAATTATAGAAGTAACAAACTCAGAAGAGAGGAGGACTGCTCTGATCAGGAGAGCAGGCATGACATGAGAGGTCTGGCCTCTTGTTCAGGGACTAGCAGCCTGAGGTGGGAGTGTGGTAGCTGTTGCTGCTGCATGGTGCAGAGCTGCTCCTGGAGGTGGAACACAGGATTTTTGTGAGAAACTGTGACACACATCGTGTATTCAAGGCGCATCTCCTGCCACTTCCCTATGCCTACTCCACAGAAATGCATATGGTCAATGGGAAATGAGAAGTGTGGCTTTGTGGGAAGCACAGTGGTTTTCTAGGAGAGCAGTTCCTTCTGTTCCATCTTCCTTCAGTATGCAGGACTTGGATGCTGGTGAAGGCTCTCAGTGTCTAGCTCTTCCTTGTACAGACTTGGCCTGTGCAAAAAGATTCAGGGAAAGGTGACTCTTGGCTCTCTCACAATACAGTGATCAGAGGGAATCTTGTGAGAAACACTTGTTTTTTCTGGGCAACAATTAGCTCTATTGAGATGACCATGCAGCCTCCAAATTTGTAGTTAACCATGTTCACCTGCAGACTTATGAAGGTGAGCTGGCATTGCAGGAATGTTCTTCCTATGCAGTCCACACCCATACATACACACACACACACATGCACACACACACACTCACACACACACACACAGACCCATCGTTCCAGCCTCCTAGACCTGCTCAAGTGCCTTGTGTAACATCACAGAGGAAGTGTACACTAGCAGCCACTATGGCATGGGATATATGGGGTCCAGGGAAGAAATTCAGGATCTTCTGGTGTTAGGCTTTTGTATTCAGACACTAGGGGTTGAAGGGAGAGGAGGGGGTTGGGGAATAAAGAGATACACTGCCATTAAACCTCCTCAGAATACACTGCTTATCTCCTCACATGTTTATTTCATTATTCTTGTCACTATCTAAAGCAGTTCTGGAAGTTCTTTTTGCTTGAGGGGTTTTAGTTGTACTTTGATGTTCTGCTTCCATGTTTTGAATCTCCTCAAAATATTTAACTTTTAGGGACACTTTGAGTTTTGGCAAGAGTCAGGTGTCTTATGATGTCAGAGCTGCTGAATAAATGTGCTGATTATTCAGGGCAATGTTGTTTATGAACCCGCCTTTCCACTGGATATTTCCCAAAAGCAGCATTCACCAGATTCCTGATCCCACATCTTAAAAACACTCACTAAGGAAGAGAACCAGAAATGCTTTAGAAACCGAGAAGAGCAGTGGGATGAGTGTATTCCAGGGGAGGGGGAGGGTTTTGAGGGGGATGACTGGTAATGTGTCTTTTAGTGTAAAAAATTATTTTAATTTAAACAGACCATATTCTTGATCTGTCATTGTACATACGTAAGTCATACTATACTGATTTCATTGAAAAACTGTAAAGAGGACATTCTGATATATGGGTAGCACAAGGTGGTAGGGTCAGATTGGTTTAATAATCACTGACTTGGATACTGATCGAAGCAGCAGGAAAATGCAAGGGAGTGTGTGGATCCAGCCAGCAGCCTGGGTTCTGCTCCTGTTCTAGTAACAGAGATCCCCACCCTTTTAATGCCTGTTGCTCTGCCAGCTCATGTTGTCTCCCTGTGTCTCCCGACAGGAACACATGTCTTTCTCTGCTCTGGGATGTATGTGCTCACCCTGTCTCTGTCTCTGTGGACAGAACAGTGGGGCGTGCCTGCAGCATGAGGAGCTCCAGGGCTTGTTCTGTAGATCGAAGCTTTGCTGTCAGCCTCCGACAGCAAAGATCCCAGAGTCTATTGAAGGTCTCAGGAGGCCGAGGCACTTTACTGTACTGGAACTGCTGCAGCGCTGGCAGAAGACCTCAAATCAGAGTCACGTTATGCAGCTGCAGAGCAAGGACTGTGGGATGGCACCGCCCCTTCCAGCACATTACCATCTAAGCCTCTCACATTACAGTTTGTTTCTCTCTGAAATCCCTGCAGGGAGCCACCTATGACAGTGGGCAGGCAAGCACAAGAAAGGAGTCACAGAGGTGTTGACAAGTGGAAATACCACTGCCCTTAATTTGGGAATCTGTTGGAAGCTATAGCCACACTTCCCAGAAAAACACCACACATCTCCAAGGCTGCATCCAGTTTGCAAAAGGTGGAGAGAACCTCAGAGCTCACCCACTGACACGCTACACCTGTGCTGTCCACTGTGTTACCATCCGGGCTCATTTGCTAAGGTGAAATTAATGAAAATTGAAATTCCAGCTCCTGGGTGCATTTTCGCTGCTCATAGCTCTCATGCAGAGAGTAGTGCAGACTTGTGCAGTGCTGCTCCAGCCTTCCATGGAGTCCAGCCCAGAAACACTTCAAGGAGCTGCCTAATGATGTGCAGGCCTGGAACTGCGCTCTCAGTCTAGAGCAAGTGCTTGGCTGCTTCTGAATACAGAAGTCTGGCAAAGAAATAGAGGAACACTTCCATTCCTGCTCAGTAACCTCAGTGTCCAATCAGCTTTCAGTCACCTTTCATAGTCTTCAATCAAAGAGACCTCTGTTGGCGCCATGCTCTGCAAGGGCAAGCTGTGCTCTGTCCTTCATTCTCCTCATCACCAAGGATGTGTCATGGCTCCAGTCACCTCATGGCTCTCCTGCACCCTTCCTGCCCTAGCAGCCCAAGTGGCTGCCCTATGAGGATCACGCACTTCATAACCCAAACCTTAAGGAGTGTTCCGCATCACTATGCAGTGATGCTTACTAGGTCCACACTCCGTGCTGGGTACTGCTCTAAGCATCCTGCGAGTCTGTTCCAAGAACCCTCCGTCAGCAGTGAGAGCTGGGTACTACTGTTGCTCCCGTTATGCAGGTGAGGAGGTTTGATGCTAAGGGGATTTAATTAAGTTGTGCAAGGTCAAAAGGTTATTTCCAAAGGAAAATATTGACAGGCATACAATTCCGGTGTCATGCACTTTAAGCATAAGAATGCAAAACCATGTTAAAAAAAACCATCAAAAATATTCTCAGCAAAATTTTTGAGATGAAAGAAGTGGTCCCATACATGTCTGCTGAGGGCTTAGGACCTGTCTGTAGGTTGATATGGATCCTGTCTCTCTGTATTCGCTATAACAGGTTCTGTACCTGTGTGTTTCCTGGAAGGAACATGGAAAGGAAATAATCTTCACTCTCCTCCCATGAAGATTGTTTTAAAATATGACCCTGCCCCCATGTCACTCTTTAACACACTCTGTCAGCGTATCAACCTTTACTATGATGGGAGCCTAAACTGCAGTGTCACATTGATCTGCATGTGATGAGCTGCTAGCTGTGGGTGCACGACAACTGGTGCCTCTGCCTGCCACGTGACACTAATCTTGACTTCTCAGTCATAAAATGTTCTGTGTGGGTCCAGTTCCATGCAGACTGTATAGCCTGTAGAGTGACTGATGAGGAGGAAGCACTCCCTGAAAGTTAATTTCTGGTCATGACTAATTCCGAGGATGCTACTCCTTTTCTGAGCTAAGACACCTATCCAGGGTCACAAGCCATGCAGCAACTGTGGGGTTTGCTATAGGGCTGAGACCTACCCCTTAACTCACTCCATCCTCCCAACTGGACAAATTCCTACTTCATCTACCAGAAAAGTGACCGTTGGGGTTTTCTTTCAGGAACTCTTCCCAGTGCAACTTCATTTCCCCATGGGGCTAATGGTTTCTCCCAAAACCTCTGTCAATGGCCCTGTCCTCTCAGGGTCTAGGAATAAAGCAGTGCGGGTGAAAAGAAGTCACTTGGGGATGGCAACAATGACATCTTCCCGAAACATCTCATATCTGGGTTAAAATTGTGGGTGGTTCTGGGGTGGGGCCTCTTTGTCCCTTTTGGACAAGAGGCACCAGCACCATCTTGCACTAAGAGAGGGGATCCTCTAGGTACTGAACTTAGTTTTGATTTGCACAGGCAGAAATGGGCATTTTGAAAGGAGAGTCAGAGTGTGTGTGGTGCAGTGGCAGAGACCTTGCCAAATTAAGTTTGGCCCTGTGTTCCCTTACCAGCACAAGGAATAAACAGGTTACGTTACATGAAATCAGGGAGGAGTGTAGGATTAGGGAAGAACTCAACAGGGGCCTGGTAGTATCAGAGAGGTGAAAGAGAACAAGACTGCCCAGTGTAAAAGTAGAGAGGCAGCCCTCTCTGTTAACTGGCAGTTGTGGAAGTTAGGGTTCCACCCTAACACAGAGACCTGATGGGAGCAGAAGCCCTGCACTTCCTGTTGATTTCCTTTCAAAGGAAGGGATTTCAAGTCCTTCAGAAAGGCACTCCTGAATCTTCAGCAAGGCCTATGTCACAAATCAACATTCACAAGAATATTTCCCTTGTAGTTAAAATTCTCAGAAAGGGCATATGCTTAGGTATTGGACAGAAAAAGTACTAAAATCTGCCTTGAGATTTTGCAGACAGACACTTTAAGGGTAAGTTAGGTCCTCTCCATGGTTATGGGCTTGAACTCCCAGAAAATATCTTCCTATTGAAGAATTTGAATATCCACATATGAAAGTGGACAAAATCACTTTAGTTCGGATTCTACAGTATGAGTCCTAATAGATAAGAAAGCTCAAAGTATTTGGGTAGAATTTGGTGAAAGGGAGAATCTTTGTTACTTTTAGTATCTGGTGTTTGGTTGCCCTGAGATCAGATTCCCCTACAGGTGCACTGTGTGCTCTTGATTTTGGTCTCCAAAGGGGACCGGGCTGCTACAGTAGCAGTGTGAGCTCTGGAGTTAGTAGCATGGTGGGTTACAAGTCCTGGCTTGGTGGCGTACTCGCCCTGTGACTGTGGACAATTTACTCTTGCTTCCTGGATCCCATTTTCCCCCTTGGTGAAAAGCCATCAGCTTGCAAAAGATTGGCTCTCTGGCAGGTGGAAGGTCAGAGGAGCTTTGGATTTCCCTCACTGACACCACCAGAGTGGACTGGAACTGCTGAGAAGAGAGAATTCCTAAATCAAGGGAGAAAGATCTCAAAAATGGTGATTTGGGTTTTCTGGTGGAGCAGGTCATCTCTTAGTAGAATCCTTCTTACAGTCAGTCTTTTAATCATGAAATCATTCTAGACTGGCAAGCACTTGAAATAAATAGAAACACACCTTGTCCCCCCAATATCTAGTTTTCTGAATTGGCAGCATCTTGCAAAACTACACTCCAACATTGCAATCTGTATACTGACATTGATCCAGTCCATGCAGGAAACAATTCCCAAGCATATTGATCTCTACTGTTCTTTTATAGCTTCACCTTTATCCCTCCTGGCCCCCCGTCCTGTCCTGTCCCACATGCTGTTCTCCTGCTTCTGCTGCACCACCAATCCAGCGCATATTACTATACAGTGGATCCTCAAGTTACAACTGGCCTGACATACAAGCAACTTGGGTTAACTAGGTTAACACACCTAATTCTCCCTCTTATTATCTATAGTGTGTACCCAAGTAAACATCCAGATCTCAGCTGTACTTACTTGCAACCAACTTGAGTTACAACCAGCCCTTGGGAGTTGATTGAATTCGTAAGTCAAGGGCCAAATGTATTTGCCATGTGAAGAACGGTGTATCCATGCAATCATATACTATGCATAGTAATGCAACTGGTACTTTTCTTCCATCAGAAACATGTTGTGTAGGATCATGCAAGTTCTTCTGCGTAACAGTATCGACCACTTTGATTGCTAAGCCATACTCCATGGTATGGATCGCCAGTATAAGGAACAATTTGCCTAACGAAGAACAGTTGAGTGGTTTTCAACTTTTGGTTATAAAACTAAGTGGGTGTTACTATTTAATTTCTTGTAGAATCACTTTTATGATGTAGTTAGTAATCCTGGTCAGAGAATTCTTACATCTATCATTTAGGTCTTATTGTCACTTGATTATTGTTTCTCCTTGATGTTGAGCTTTTGTTTATTGGGTTGGGAGACACTGGGCTCTATTCAGAGTTTTGGGTATGAACAGACATTCTTGTGTTTGGGTTTGGCCTGAAGGTCCTGGCCTGTGGTCCTGTACTATGCCTCTGAAGAGAGTCGCATTTTCAGAGTGGTCAAGGTGTTAGTTTGATGTGGTTGGTGTGTCTCATGCTCCAGGTGTTTGCTCCTTGGCCCTGTAGCTGCTGTGTGAGAGTGCATGGCAATTCTGTTGGTAGGGTGTGTCCTGACTGCAGGTGGGGGGATGGATTCCGATGCCCTCAGAAAAAGAAAGGCTTCTGGGCTTGGGGAATACTGGAGCAGGATCCTCTGGCCCTTGGGGGTAACAACATTTCCCAGATGTAGGCCTTGCAATGGCACAGATTCTTTAAGTGCTACCACCCCGGAAAAAAGTGTGTGAATAGAGGGATGAGTGTCTCAGGCCTGGAGAAAGGCAGAGTGCTTCATGACTGGAAGATAGCTGTGGTAAATGTCCCTCTTAGTTGAGCCTGGAGATGTTTTCTGCCATGGTCTTCAGTTGCAGGAGGTCTGTCTTGGGGCAGGACCAGCAACCCCACGGGGAGTGGAATCCTACAATGTCCAGGGTCAGGGCTGTTCATGGACGGAGGCTTGGACACCATCAGGACAGCACAGAGAGACTGCTGCTGTTCTTTTATTGTGACTTCATTGTTTGGACATCTCAGGATGTTATTGTGGACACCTTGAGGTTGTAATTCTTTCTTTCACTGGTCCCCCATGATCACTTTTGATACCGTGAGCCTGGCCTCTGGCTGTTCATTATCCATGACTCTTGGACTCCACCCACAGCCTCTGGAAGACAGCACCACCAAGACAGCCTAAAACAGGTAATGAAATTCAAGTAATCAGTTAGTCTCAGAGGTCTCTTCCTCACTGATACCTTTCTGCCACACACACACACTCACACACAATCTGATAGCAGTCACCGTAAGAGAGTGTGATAGGGCATTGTGGCATTGTCTTATTTGCAATACCAACTTCATTATTTCTTCAATTGTGCTTCTAGTTGGCTCTGTGTCCAGAATTTCTTTTCCATTCCTTTTATACTCTATCTGTTGCTGTTGCAATTGCTAAATGTGTGTGTTATCACCAAGTTTTCTTACTGGCAGACAGACGGATGGACCTGCATGGTCGCCTGTATGGTGACCGCCTGCTGCTTTGGCCATGTTGCCCTTAATTCCAAGTTTGGAGAACACAATGTCTCCTGTGCCTGGGCTCATATCTGTTGTGGACTTGGTTTAAGAACAACTGCTACATCCACATCAGGGAAGAAGAGATGGAGTTCCCGCAACCTAGTGTGCACTGATCCGATCAAGGTCAAAAGGAAGAACGGTCAAAAACTCCCTCAGTGGCCCAAACTGGACATCAACAGAGGAAGATGGAGGCCAACACAGCTAAAGACAGTCCTGTATTCCAGCCTGTACTACTCTACCAGACTCACAGCCACAGTTCCTGCCCAGAACTCACCCCCAAAAACCTGGGACAGTAACTTTTTTGAATCTAACACAATGTCAATGTCAGGGCAGCTGCCTGGCATGTTCTAAGTGTTGGAGTCCCAGGACTGGGGCCAGAACTTACTCAAATTTAAAGAGAACTGGGATTGGTAGGGAGAAATCTCTTATCTACAGCCTGGGCTTTTACACAATTCTCTTGTTGTGCCCAGATCACGAAGTCTCTAAAGACCACCAAGGAGCTGATTCTGATGTAAACGCACGAGGGTCGTTTATTCAAGCTCGAGCAGGGGCACTCATCCGTCACCAACACAGCGGATCAGGATTGAGAGCCCTGAATTTCAAATCAGCAGGGTTTTTATTGTGGCTACAGCAAGGTTTGGGGATTTTCTATTTAGCAGTTACATGATTGGTTGATATTTAGCAAGTATGGGGTGTACATCGGGGGGGAGTGTTGAGGGGTGGCTACATGTAGATTTTATGGGGAAAAGGAACAATCAGCACATTGACAGAGTGTTCTATAGATAATGGGCCTGGGAGCATCTGCTTTCTGGGCAGACAGAGGATTGAGTTAGGAGCTGTGTCCTTTTTTTTATCTGTTGTCTCACAGCAAGGACATTTTATCATTATTTTATGGGCACAAAGGAGACTAGGGGAATAGTTGACTTCAGTGAAGTGGAATTTATGTCAAGGCCACTTTACTGTCTTATTTCAAGATGGAGTCAAATTTTAAAATGGAGTTGGTTAGGTCTCACACTCTCAAATGGTTTCGTCTCATGGCTGCCCCTTCCTGCCTCACAGTACCCAGTAGGGTTGGGGTTCATCAGCACGTTGACTTAGCGATGGCTCCAAAGATGCCACAGTGTGTCAGGCATTTTACCTCTGAGTCAAGTCCAGGTTCCTTGGCAGAGACATTGAAGAAATGATACTGAGGAGAAGTAACATCCCCGTCTCTGGTCTCTCTCTGGTTCTCTGAGTCTCAGACAGAGTCCGATTATTTGAGCCCCAATGAAGTCAAGATGATGCACAATGACCTGAAACACAGAATCAGGCGGTGGCAGGACTATAACACTCGGCAGTCCAGTCCCCATATTCCTGGTTCAGGGTGGGTAATGTGAGGGGAATGGGCCATGGCATGAAGCATAAAGGATCCAGGCAAGGGAACCATAGTATAATAGGAAAGTCTGTTTTCTTGGCCTCAGAGCTTTTCCCTGACATGTGTAAAATCTCCTTATCAAATCTTTCAGGTGAGGAGGTCAGAACCCTCTTGGCATCTCCACAGGTCCCCTGGGCAGTGCTCAGGAATTGTTGTTGTTGTTGTTTGAGACAAGGTCTCACTATGTAGTTCAGGTGAGACTTGAACTCATTATGAAGTCCAGGCTGGCCTCAAACTCTCAGCGATCCTCCTGCTTCAGCCTCCCGAGTGCCAGGATTACAGGCATGTGCCACCACCCCCAGGAATGCTCAGAAATTCGGGACACAAGTTCCATTCACAGACTAGTCCCAAGTAGAAGGAAACACATACTTTTCAATCTCTGGTGCAGCTTTGGTAATGATTCAGTGGTTATTTCTCTTATCTTACACAGTTCCCATAAAAGGTGCAGTTAATTGCAGAAATGTTGGCTGTGAATAGTCATACAGCTCATGCCATAATACCTCCTTAGTCTCTGATCTGGAATAACTATATTGTGATCATTTAAGTGTGATCCATCTGTGTATTTTCTATCGGGAGTAAATAGATCTTTCATGTAGGGGACAGGGGAAGGGGACGTTACCAGAACCTCTGCAGTGAGTCCTGGTCTCCTGCGAGCCACGGCAGCACACGGCGAATTACAGGAAAGGTAGAAAAATGAGACTGAGAAGAAGCTGAGCTTTGGGTCTGATCAGTGCTGCTCTGGGCGGCAAAGACAAAAGCTCCCAGTTTACCACACCTTTTATTCAGTACCTCATAACAAATGACTTGCAGAGAATTCAGTACATCGGGAGAAACAAATGTAACAAATGACTTGCAGAGAGTTCAATAGTTCACATTAGGATAAACAAGGTGTAACGGAAGGCTTGCAGAGAGTTCAGTACATCTCGGACAAACAAGATGTTAACAGTCCAAGAACAACGAGGAACTGAGCAGATGTTTGTTCTCCCAGGATGTTTCTTGTCCTGGAGAATCACAGCATCACTGGATCACTGAAGTCTCAGTTATGACCGGAGGCCAAACTGGAGTTATTCTGTAGCTTGGCTGTAGGCAAGAGAACTAGGCTAACCAAATGATTTTTCCCTAGAATTATGTAGCATTGCTCCCGACACTTTCAGGCTTTCACAAATGGGATAAGAGGGCTGTGTATTCCTTTTTCTTTTTTCAATGATGGGAAATTTATCCTATGGTTTCACAAATGCTGGGCAAGTGCCCTCCCTACCAGTGTGCTACTCCCGGAAGCCCAGATCCTGGCAATTTGGTAATGCTGTTCTCCTGAGGAGCTAAAATGACCATTGTGGGGTTATACACATTACCCCCACACGGGCCATGCCACTTAGTCTTGTAGCAAACTGATGAAAAGGAGATTTTGCACACTCCAGGAAAAAGGTTGGGGGCCCAGATAACAGACCTTCCTAGAGAGGGAAGAGGTATAGCATGGTTTCCGTGCCTGGGCAATTTCTGCTTTATCTCATGGTACTTGCCATTCACCCAACTTAGCCCTAAACAGATGCCTGGAAGTATGGCCCAGATCCTAAACTCCCTTCTGTGACTGGAGGGAAGACTCAGTCATGTGTGTTTCCTTCTGCCCCACATAGAACCGTGCAGGGGCACTCTGACGCCTGCGTTCTGTGTCTGAAACAAACTGGAAAGGATGACGACATAGCAGTGCTAGTGTTATTAGTATTCCATCAATAAATACAAGAGGCAAATTATATTTCTCTTTTTTATGAATTGCCTTCCTGGGTAACCAAGAAAATCCCTAGGAAGTGGACCAAGACTACTTGCTTGATATGGGTAAATACATTAAATATTGCATCCCCTTGTAATAACCATGGAACAAGAAAACATAAAATATTCTGTTGCCATTGGACACAAATATTATAAAACCCTTATCAATATGGCTTAAAATATGAGGATAATACACATGAGATAATTAATGAGCTTTCTACTGAGCACCAAAACTCTATCTTAAAACACCATTATTCTCTGGAAAGGTAGACTAACTTTGAAATAGTGTCCAGTCTTCTCTAAATTGATGTGTGAATTCAGTATAGTGCCAGTGAAGACTCATAACAGATTTTAGATTTGTGTGGATAAGGATGACCACCTTATAAAATTATCTTGAAATGTGCATGGTTCTTAAAGAGCAGAGCTTGCCATGATATCAAAACTCATTCTATAGGATCAGGATTTGAAACACAAGTCAAAATGGTGTCAATGAATGAAAACAGAGATCTCATGAGTACACTCATGTATATGTGGGGCTAAATTAGCTGACATTTTGATAATAATCCTGGCTCAAAAGCCAAATCTTGTGGCCCTGTGTGTATGTATCTGAATTCTTCAGGTACAAGTACAAAGGGGCTTCTGCAGCCATTTAGTGTTTCTTCTACATGTGTTTCTGTTCCCCACAGAGTCTCTCAGGCATCCTCTGCTGTGTTTCCTCCTGCAGCCCCATGGATTTGAGCAATAATGGATAATGGCCACTCTGAAGTCAATCCCAGCACATGCCAGCCAAGGCTCAAGAGGAAGGTGGGAGAATACTTGAAAGCTAACATGACCTTCAAAATCATGCTGAACCCTTTCCTTGGTAGACAACTGGGAAGACACAGACATAATGTACACCTGGTAGAGGGGCTGTGGACACTGACCCAAGCAACCCCAGGTGGATTTACCTTTGCTGAGACACCACCAGTCTTTCTCACTGGTGTTCCATGGGGATGTTGAAAATCCAGAAAAACCATGTGGACCAATGAAAGCTTCTCCTGCTGCCCATTAAAGTAAAAGCCGTGTTTTCATTCTTTTGGTTTGACTTGCCTTTTATTCATGTGACCTCTGTACTCCTGTCCCATCTGGATGTCACCCAAGGGCCACAGGTATGTGAGCTCTGTCCACATGCCCATGAGAGGGCATGTACTAACGCTACAGAGGGTGGGGGCTTAAGAGTTAAGAAGGGCCCTGTTCAGAGCAGTTCAAGATAGGATGCATGCACACTGGCCATGTCTGCCACCTCTATATTTTCAGGATGGGACTTCAAAGAGGCCCCTGGGGGTCTTGATTTGTCCTCCTTGAAGTTTAGTGAAAATTGTGAGAATGAGTCTGGACTGCAAATAATTGGGAGAGCAGGAGTGGCTGGCACTGGGCGGGGGCTCCCTGCAGAAGTATTTGTGGAGACTATATGTACAGGGCTACTGGGGACCCCTTTTCCAAACTTTACCTCCTGTCATTTTCCTTGTTCAACAGGCCCTGGGGGACAAGTGGTTACAGAAAAAGAGGAGACACTTATTGGCTGAATCTGTGTGGAAGGTCATACCATAGCTCAATCCTTTCCTCCTGCAGACCTCAACTTGAGCCACATTTCAGCTGAAATCAGGGAGAAATGTGACACAGAGAGATGAGAGCTGTGAATCACATTACACAGGACAGGGAAACAATTGAACACTCACAGGGTGGAAGGCCAAGGTCACTGGAGGTGTAGCATCACCTGACAGTGATCAGAGAAGTCACAGTGCTGCCCCTCAGATTGACTGTGGGGAGTGGAGAAGAAAGGACCCAGCAGAATTGAAATGGCTGGGGCATTGAGAGGCTCATGGGACAAAGTTATTTGGATTTGGCTGCTGTTTTGCATATACTAGGTCATGTAGGTATGTAATGGCCAGGTTCAAACTCATAACATTTATTGCCTCAGAGACAAATGGAGTCATTTCGTTTGAAGTGTCATTTCCTTAGCTGGGAGGTGTGCATACAGATATTTGTTTTGTGCCCAAATATGCACCTCTATACTGATGATATTTCAGTGCTCAAAAAAAGAAAAGAAAATAAAAAGAAAATGGGAGATAGAAGAAGGCAAACCAGATAGGTGCAGGAGAAAGAGTGGTGAAGAGCCTGTCTCTAAAGTGCTGGTGCTGAATGACTTGAGCATGTGACTCTACTTCCTGCCTCACAGTGCACAGAGAGGGTGGCCAAGTGTGACTTCCTCCATGCAGGGCTGATGAAAAACCTGTGCTTAGAAACAGCTGACTGGAGAGGGAAGGCCAGGTGGCGCGGGTGTGAGTGTGGGGATGTGAGGTGCGCATGAAGCAGTCAGTTCGGTGGCAGTGGTCCCACGAGCTACGTCTGGGGACAGGTGGAACTTGTTCCCAGGGGACAACCTTGTAAAGACACATGTTTCAGATTCATCCCAGATTGAGTGCATAAAACCTGGTTTGCATAGCCACCTAACAGCCTGCCATCATCGTTAAAGACATCTTGTAGGGGCCATATAAATGTTGGTCACTTCCAGCTGGCCTTGTGTGAGGCCTGTTCTCCTAGCATGAGTAGAGTCCCAAAGCAGGGAGTCACTTGTGAGGGTTGTAAGGGGCATTGTACATGTAAAGGATAGACCCAGCTTTTAAGGGCAGCATCAGTATACAGGCGTCAGTGCCAGAAATTTGTGCTAGCCTCTGATCCTGAAATATGGCCATACCTGGTTTCTGAAGCATCCTCGGTAACCTGGAAGTATTTTTACTATCTACAATCCTAGCATGTTGTACGTATTTCGTCAATTAGCATTTTGAATTGGAAATTGGTCCTAGGACCCACTCCAGAGAATGTTGAGGTTACCATTCCACTACTTAGATTCTTTGTGGTATAGACAACAACACTTTTCTTCAAGGAGAAGAGAGTAAATTCTTTGTGACCTTTGTACTTGGAGATGTCCATGCCCAGGGTGGGGCAAGTGTCTACCAGGGGTGTCAGAGAGGACTTTGCTGCAGGGGTCGGTAATTCCATTCTTGCCATTTAGTCTAGAGAAGCCCAAGCTGCGAAGTCTCAGGCTCTGCCTGGGAGTCTGCAGTCCCCCCTTTCCTGGTGTTCTGTAGCTGCTGTCCCTTCCTTCTTTTCATGTCTTTGTGTCAAGATATGAGTTGCCCTTTATGCTATGAGCTACAGTCACCCACTGTGCATGGTCACCTTAACACGGAAAAAGACAGAAACACTTGGTTTGACTTGGGGAGAGATAGTGTTGGTCTTTCCAACTCAGGATTGGTATGAATGAATGAACGAAAGGTCAGGCTGTGTGTTTTTCAGAAGAACAAAGGATATTGAATCCAGGAAATCTTCAGAGGTGTGAGGAATTGTCTCATTGAGAGCAGGCTTATTAGGGGCTACACTGTACCCTCCTCCCTCAGACTCATTGCCCTTGGGGTTAATGTGAAGATGTGAGGTGACTTAATTTAGACACTCAACCTTTTGGCACTCAGAGGTTCTGGTCTTGCTGCACATGCAAGTGAAAATAGGTGCACACATGATTTTCTAGGCTGTGTGTGCATAGTCTGAGCTCCTATATTAGAGGGGTGGGTAAGAGTGTTGAATCATGCCACTGTCAGGGTTTTCCAAACATCTTGGGTAGCTTCTCCCCTGCCCTTTTCCCTTTTCCCGAAATGAGTAATCATCTTGCGGAAAACCAGCAACAGGGTGATTGCCAACAGAAAGAAAAGATTGCTAAAGCACCTCCTGTTCAGTGATTTATTTTCTATGGTTTTTTTGGTAGTGCTAAGCCCGAAGTCACAATAGTCAAGTCCTCCAAGTATTTGAGAACAAGCACATGGGACACTCTGGGGACCTTCTCATGAGTTTCAATGCTGGTCCTCAAGGCACTGTATGTGGCAATAATGGTCAGGCCTGAGGTCACATGGAGGGCAAACTGAGGGGATGGCAGGACTGTAAATGTCCACGAATGTTCTATGGATATAGTTTCCTCATTGTGACAGGAGCAGACAGAGCTGGTTCTATGCTCCCAAGCCCACCCTGACATGTCCTCTAGCGGAGCAACCCACAATGTTGTTTCGCAGGAGGGAGTGGAGCAATGGCTCCATGTCCCATGCTGGATGAATCTTACCTTGATCTTCATCACTCACAACAACTGGCATGCAGACTGGCACAGTGTAGGAGGAGAGGAATCAAGCTTGGGTTCTGATGGTCACATGGAGGTAAAAGGCAGAAAGCACAGAGATCGGGGATCTATGGAGTAGGAGGAGCCACAAGGTCAGTGTCAAAGCTCTGAATAATCTAAGGGGATTGGTGGACATTAGGGCTTGTGACAGAGGACACTTCTGCAGAGTTGGTGAACAGTAGAGTTACTTTTCACTGTAAATACATTGGGAATTATCTTTTTCTGATCTATGTGGTAGGACATGCACCTGTGAGGAAATAGGTATTTGAGGCTCCGAAAAACCTATGGGTTCAGGAAGAGCTGGTGTAAGACCAGATCACTGACAGCAACATCCCTGGAACTACAAGCACACACATGCGGAGCCATGTCCTGCAGGGTCTTAGTTCTGTAGGCCTAACTCCTCCCCGGTATCTGGCTTTCATGTCAACTGCTGAGTACAACTTTCCCGTCTGTGCCTTCCTCACCAATCCAGACTGGGTCTCTCCTCAGGCCATTCTCTGTCCTCAGGAAGTGCCATCCACAGCAGTGACACCCGGAGGAAAGTTTCTAGATCCCTACCTCTAGGTGTTACTTTGACTCTTAAATACACTTTCTATTTCCATGCAAGTTCCTCTCATTTTCTTTGCAGAAACTCAACACCTGAAACTTGTTGCAATATGAGAGCATCTTGCTTTCCCTTCTCCTCCAAGCATTCTTCTTTGAGTCAGCATTTTCAGCTGCTAGTTTCACTGTCCCTTGAGGTGGCAGCACCATCTGACCTGCCATGGTCCCTGACTCTATGGGTACTCGGTCTTCACATGGAAGCCACCACTGTAATGCTGTGGCATGTGCTGAAGTTCTCAATCATGTTTCTAAATTTAATCTGCGCTGCATCTGTAGCAGTGCAAGAATTTGTTACCTCACCCTTGGTCCTTTATATGTTTCTTCCAACCAGATGTCCTATAGTTTTTCAGTCCATCAGTGCTGATCCTTTAGGCACACTGATGCCAAAGTAACAATTTTGAATACAAAAGTTCATCTTGTTATTCAAGGCCTAACACCCTGCAACTTATCTCTAGGCTCAAACCCAGGGTTTTTTCCCTAGAAATGCTTAACTTTGTCATGTTTTCCTACTAATATCATTTTTCCTCTTGTCCCATCATGACAGAGTATGTGTCTTTCCTTGAGAGGCCTTATTCCCACCCCAGTTCTCCTTCACTTGCTCCATCTGGATCTTTCAACCTGACTCCTCTTTCTTATGGACCACATCCACCACACACCTGTCCTCTGTATGGATCCGTTTCTTCAACCCCTGTACAAATCCCCTTTGGAAATTCCTTATTAGTCCACTACACAGATTCTGCGAGATCTGGCAAAGGCTGTCAGAGGCCCGGAAATATGATCAGTTCCTCAAGGGAAGATGTTTCTGGAGACCTCCCAAGGAACAGTACTCTTTCAAGGTTCCTTATGGAATGCACATATATGTCATATGCATACTGAGCTATATTAAATCTGAACAGAATAAGATACAAAGCTGTCCAATAGGCATGAATATCTATCTATCTATCTATCTATCTATCTATCTATCTATCTATATATGAAGAAATAGGTCAGAAGTTAATGCATGGACATACAGAGCCCTTCCCATAAATGAAAATGACAGATCCAACTAAGGAACCACTGTATTGGATATTTTGTTACTTGTACAGATTATTTGGTATGAATAGCCCATGAACAATGAATTTTAAAATGCAGATAGATCTAGAGAGGCTGTAAAAGAAATGGAGTTCTACCTTTTGCAACGTCCCTTCACGATTCAACTTCATTTCTCCACAGGGCTTGTGGTGTCCACCAAATCTACCTGGAATGATTCTGCCCTCACAAAGCATGGAAATATTGCTGGTTTGTGAAAAGGAGAACTTGAGAAATGGCAAGAGTATTGTATCCTAGAAACCTCTACAATCTGCTTTAAGATCTGATATGTTTTCAGGGGCTGGGAGCCCAGAAACTTTGCAACTGCTGCAAGATAACATAGGGAAAATGCTTGAAGCCACAGGCACAGGCAAAGACTTCTTGAATCCCAATAGCACAGCAATAATATCGCAATCAGCAAATGGATTACAGCTCAAAAAGTAGCTTTGTGTTAGAGTACTTGCCTAGCACGTGTGAGGCCCTGGCTTCAATCTCTAGTACTACAAAAACAAAAACAAAAAGCATATTCAAAAAATGGGGCGACATCAAATTACAAACCTTCAACACAGCAAAGAAATCATCAAAGAAGTTAAGAGACAACTTACAAAATGGAAGAAAATCTTTGCCAGCTACTCTTTCTACAGAAGATTAATATCTGAGATATAGAAGACCTCAAAAAACTGTACACCAGAAAAACAAAAATAGCCCAATATGTAAATGGGCAATCAGTTGTGCAGTCATTTCTCAAAAGAAGTACAAGTGGAAAATAAATATATGAAAAAAAGTCCAACATTTTAGCTATTAGAGACCCTCAAGTCAAAACTACACTGAGGATCCATCTCACTATCAAAAAGAATACATAAAACAATAAATGCTGATGAGACTATGAGGACAAAAGAAGCCTTATACACTGTTGATGGGAAAGTACAACAGAAAAAAAAACATTACAAAAAGCAATATGGAGGTTCATCAAAAAACTAAAAATATATAAATCATTTGATTCACCTATACCACTCCTCTGCTATATTCCCAAAGGAAGTAAAGACAGCATACTGTAGTGATATATGCAAACCATCCATGCCTATGCCTTTAGCAATACAATTCACAAGAGATAAGCTGTGCAAACACTGTAGATGCCCATCAGTAGATGAATGGAACTATGGTAGGCATGCATAATGGGGTATTATTCAGCCATGAAGAGAAATTGTGTCACTTCACAGAAAAATGGGGGGATCCGGAGAACCTCATGTAAAGTGAAATAAGCCAACCTGAGAAAGTTAAATATCTCATGTTTTCTCTTATATAAACCACGAAAAAAGAGAGACAAAGAGACAGAGACAGGAAGGAAGGAAGGAAGGAAGGAAGGAAGGAAAGAAGGAAGGAGGGAGAAATGATTAGAAACCAAAAGGAAGACAGAAATGGGCAAATTGATCATGGGTAGGGTGGACAAAAGGTGAGAGGGATAGTGGGAATGAAAATAATCAAAAAATGTTATGTGAATGTATGAGTATACCAAAATAATTCTCATTATTTTGAATTACTATTACATACACAAGCACAACTGCACTCATGCATATATATACATACATATTACACATACACATACATATTATATATACATACATATTATACATATACATACATATTATATAAATCACAACTACCATAACAATATTAGAAGAAAATCAGAAGGATTTGGAGACCTATAAATTGGTGAGAGCGCCTAAAAATTCACATAAAAAGTATACTCCATGAAACAAAAATTAATAAATTTGACTTCATCACAATCTGCAATGCCAGTTTGTCAAACAAAAGAATTCAAGTCCTTAGCCAGGTGTGGTGTTAAACACCTGCAATCCCAGCACTCAGAAGGCTGAGGCGGGAGGATCACCATGAGTTTGAGGTCAACTTCAACTACATACTGAATTTAAGGCCACTCTGAACTACACAGGGAGACCCTGTCTCAAAAAACAAAAAACAAACAAACAAAAATCCAAGCCCCAAAGAGCAGACATTCTAAGATTGCATCTAAATGCAATTTATGAAGAAGACCAGGAAAGCAATCGTGATAAATATCAAAAAAGTAGTTGCCATGAAACTGGCAGAGGTAGAGGTGACTACAAGCATGTAAGAGAGTTCTTTTCTTGAATGTACAGTACTATATTTTTATATGGGTGGAAGGAAAAGGATGCATACTCTTGGCAATCAGGCTATACATTTAAGCTTTGTGCTTATGTTAGAACCACATTATGCCTCACCGAAGAAAAACACACACAACATGCACGTGGAGACGGCCTGCCTTAAACAGCGCTGAGTCCCTTTGAATTGGATAATCATGTCCTGTGCAGGCACTTCTACCCACAGATGCTCCCAGACAGACACAGCTGCCCATTGTCCTTACCTGACGTGTCCCTCCTGACCCACATCAGTGCTTCTCAGGTTGACCTCTGTCTTAGTCTAGAGTTCAGAATCAAGCCCCCTCAGAATTACTCTTACCACCATTTCCGGTGCCTGGTGCACCTCCTGGAATGGGGCTGGGCCCGTAGCAGCAAGTGCCCGCTACACATGGTGGTCTGAGGGGCAGCATTAGAAGGCGGCCAGTCTGCCTTGGTCTATAGCAATCACGGTGACCCCTAAGAGCTTTCAATGATGCACACAGCCGGTTGCGGCATGCATGCCATAGGTTCACCACCACTGACCTATAGTGTGTTCCTTCCTGACCAGGCAGGTTACCTCCACCATTTGTCCTGTAAGATGGATGCTGTCATAGGCCCACTCTTCAGAGAGGGAACGTGGACGGCTATGAGGGAAAGAAAGAACAGTCGCCTCTGGGCTCATGGCTGGCCCTTTCCTTCCTTCTCAGACTTCTAAGACCTGGGCTACTCTTTCCCTATGTAACCACACACCTTCTAGCGCAGGGATGCAGAATCTTTTAGAGCTTTCCATGATAAGAAACAGCCGGCTGTGGCATGTGTGCCACGGGTTTGCCACCCCTGCTCTAGCATAAACGACATCCACTGGGACCACCTGCACCTACCATAAGGCCGTGAAATCTGCAGAATAATGAGTCTCTGCACTCTGGTAACCAACCTAAGACGAGTCACCACTTCCAGAGTCAGTAATACTTGCTCTGTCTCACAATGTCATTCCAGGGGATTAAATTGCCTCCTCCATTTGAAAGGCCATCCAGAAGCATTGAAAGCATTCCGTGTAGTGGCAGCTCAGATTGGTCATCAGTGCTCTGGAGTGTGTCAGATCTCAAATTGGAGTCGGTTCTGTCTGGCTCGACCAGAGTGCCCCTTGGGCATTTCTGTAACCTCATGACCCTCAGTGTCCCTGCCTGTCCAACAAGAATGATTCCCTACCACTTCCTTGCGGGCTGTCCTGAGAGTGAGGCTAAAATAAGCCATGAATATAAATCTCCCAGCACTTCACCTTCATGTGTGTGTGGTGCTTGACATGGAACCTAGGACCTTGTGCATCACTGAGCCTCACTCCCAGCTCCCCCACTGCATTTTTTTTTCTCAGAAATATAAGCACTCAAAAGGAATGTTGTTGTTCTGATGCCATTGCTTCTGATAGTCTCGGGTACTCTGAGACCCTGGAAGCCACCTGATCATCTCATGACATCAATCCTTGCAGGATCAACAGCAGCCTTCCAGCCTTTCCATGACCTTGCACGTGCTGTCTTAGTGCATGCAAACAAAGTGTTCAGATGACCAGAAAACAAGACTCAGAAAAGCATTCTGAAAATTGCTTAATTGCTGTGCAGCCTGGGTCTCTAACCTCATCATGCTTTCTCTGAATGTAAAAGGACTGCTTAGCAAAGAGTGGCTTCCTCACAGTTGTGATGGACATTTCCCATATTATTTGAAAGACTTGGGAGGTCCTTCAGGGCCTACAGAGTGTCACTATGGCTGAGAGTTATGTGAGCCTTCCTTCTAGTCTTTCCAATGAAATCATTTGCCTCTGCTTATTGAAGTTGCTCCTCTTTCTCCCCCAACACTCTCTCTCTCTCTCTCTCTCTCTCTCTCTCTCTCTCTCTCTCTCTCTCCTTTCTCCATTCATTCATTTATAATAGTTTCTCTGTGTCACTTTGGTGTAGAGGACAGGATCTTCCCCTCCACTCAAGTGTGGTGTTGAGAAAAAAAGAAACAATTGGAGGAATCGGATTTTCAGAGAATTTGAACTCCTGACTGTTTTATTTGGAGGACAACTACAGCCCTATACTGAAAGGTGCGAACTGAAGATATCACAGGAGGCCTCTTTACTGTCCTGTCTCCTCTGTGATCTCTGGTGTCCTAATTGCCAAGGGGCAGAGCCTCCTGAGGAAGTCCACTACTCTCTCTGGCCCACGGGGTCTCCCAGGTGCCCAAGGGTGGCCTGGAGTGTTCAGTGGGACTCTACCACTGGGTAGAAGCTAAGGCTGATGTTCCATCTGCACAGGCATGGTGTGTATCATCTGTTGCATTGTGGGTGGGAACATTGAGGTGCTTCGTGTGTCCCTCACTTTGTCCCCAGAAGGCTGGGCCTGTGGCAGGTGCTCGAAGTTGGCTTCAAGCTGGAGAGGTGGGACGGTCATGCAGGTCCCTGAAAATGCCAAGCGTGGTCCAGAGGGAGGGTATGGTGCTACTGGTGTGCCAGATGGCCCTGGACACCCTAGATTCATTGGAGGGCAGGACGATGCAGGAGCAGAAGATGCCATTGACTGGGAACATCCACAGGACCAGGGAAAAATGCCAGGTCCAGTGCTGGGTGGAGACATCTCAGCTGCGGCCTGAGACACTGGACAGGAACCTCTGCAGTGGTATCCTTTCTGAGGGATGGTCTGGAGGTGGCCCAGGACGGGCAGGGGGAGGGCTGAGAGCCCAGAGGGGGATCGTCCACTGGGCACAGGAGAAGAGCAAGGGAACACAAGGGGTGGGAGGAAGAGCCTGGTGTGGGGGTGAGCTTCCAGGAGGGGCAGTGTGGGCAGGGTGGCCAGAGAGACCCTGTAAGGCATCTGCAGTGGCCTGAGTGACCCACGGGCTGGGAGGCAGCTGGCCTCAGTGACACAGTCACCTTAACCACATCTCTACCAGCCACCTCATGGTGTCTTTCCTCTATTCCTTGGAAACCGAGATTGCTTACATGTACTTGGCCCCAGCATCTCAGTCCGATCAACAGGGAGTTCATAGGGAGATCACAGTGGATGGCAATGTCCTTAATATGTGAGTTCTGCACAGAAGCTGGCTGGGTGCGAGTGGCAGCGCTTGTCTGGGCCGGCCTCTTCCTGAGAAGATGTGCACGGGGCCATGTTAAACCCCCAAGCTTTAGTCTAAGGGGAGGGCTTGGTGTGCTGGACTTGTTGGCGCCTGACCTGGGGGTGATGTAAGCCATAGACGGAAGGATTGGGTGGAGGGGCAGGAGGAGCAGAGAGGGGGAGACCTGAGCACCGGTGATGTGATTTCGTTTTCCCTTCCCTTTAGCCTGTTAACTGCAGAAAATTCCTACCTTCTGGAGACTTCTATTGCCGCCTTCTGAATGAGCTCTCCATGGTATTTCTGCTATTTGAGGATTTCCAGGCTTAGTTTCTGGACAAGGTTCATCTATACAAGAGGAATCAGTTTTCTTCATCTACCCTCCACCCCTAGGTAGTCCATCCTTCCCGAGGGTAAGGATTCCTGAGGTGCCCTGTCATTTCATTTGCTTCACTAGAGTGCCCTCTGGTGCATGAATGTTTGTTCATGCTGAAAATAAAATGCACTGCTCTTCTATGCCTGAGTTTCTTTTCAGCAATTGCTCTTCCAGGTTTCCCTGCCTTTGTCCTTGGGAGAGGGGAGCTTCTGGGATTTAAATAGACAAAGGAATTGAAGGCAATGTAGGAAATGGAACAACATGACCATCAATTAGGTCTTTCTGTTCAGCATTAACTGCCCTCAGCACTTTGAAACACATTTGTACTTTGAGAGTGGAACTCATACAGGAAATGTATAGCAATTGCATAAATGTAAATAATTTCATTTCCAAGTCTAATATTAGGTTTTTCTCCAAAATATTTCCATGTAACTTAAGCTTGACCTCTTTCTAAAAATACTGAAACTATGTTATTGAAGGGAAGTAAAACAAACACCGTAGTGTATTAATTAGAAATTTAATGCACTCAATTTCTCCCACTGTCCTTCTGCCTCCATGTTGGATGAGGATTCATATGGATTCCTGTATATCTGTCACTGTACCAATGGTGGTTTGCTTAAAACTGACTCCAGGTCGTAGACACACTTGATTTACTTGTCCATTTTCTTCATTGTGGCTCTGGATCAACAATACAAAATTTCTCTCCAGCAATTGTGGCCTCCCATGAGAATGCTGGTTTCCTCACACATTTGTCCCTGTTTTGTCACTGGGTCTTTTTCTTGGTACAGAGATAAATAAAGAGGAAAAAGAATGAAAATTTATCTTTACTTCATAGGAGAAGAGCAACCAAGCCAGAGAGACTGAAAAAAAATTGGTGGCTTACTTTCCCTGTGTCAGATCACTGAAGAGAAACTGTCGGGCCATTAATGGGTTTAGTATATGGGGGAGGAATGGCTACAGTGTTGGGAAAATAGTTAGAAGGAAAATCACCTGGCAACACAGCCAGGACACCTCTGCACAAAAATACAAAGCAGTGTAATTGTTGAAGAAGCAAGTGATGCACATCACAGGCAGAGTGGGTCTCCTAAGAGACTGCACGGGGCAGCAGAAATTCTCCGCCATTTATGCAGCCAGGAAGAGGCACCCACTCCATACACACCCTCGGGAAGGACAGACTGGACAGAGCAACATCACTCACACGTAGGGTGTCCGCAGTGTACAGGTGACTGGGTGACCATGTCTGTACTGGCAGTTGGTGTTATGGGCTGAGTGTCTGTCTCCTCACACAAACTATACATTGCTGCTGTCCTCGATCAACATACCCTGTAGTCACAGGTGGAGACTGCCTGCCTCTGGGAGGGGCTAGTGAAGTTTAAATGAGGCCCTGAGTTTGGTACTCTGATACAATATGATTGTCATCCTGTTAAGAAAAGACACGGCCTGTGGTGCCCTCTCAGGGCACAGGGGCTAGGGAAAGGCCCTGTGAGGACAGAGCCAGAAGGTGGCTGCCTCTGAGCCCCGAGCAGAGCCCTCACCAGAAAGCATTTACCTGCACTTTCCTCCTGGACCTTGAGCCTCCGGAACAGGGAGGGAGGAAGTCTCCGATGTGTGAGCCAACCAGCCACGGGTGTTTGTCATGGCTGCCTGAGCAGATTAAATACAATTTATTTATCCAAAGGAAAATAAACGCATCTTTTATTTTTTAATTTTTAATTTTATTGGTGCATGTTTGCAGGACACAATGATTGCATTCCTTGAAGGAGTTGCCACACCGACATAACACCTCTTTCATGCCAGGAGCCAGTTTGGCCCCGTGGAGGGAGGAGCCCACTCAAGTTAGGTTTCCAAGCCCCCACAGAAAACGAAGGGTCGGGCCATGATCTCCCTGCTCCTTCCATTTCAAAGAGATGGTTCCTAGGTCCTAGGAAAAGATCTTACTTGGTCATCAAATTGGGAAGAGGCCTTTTCCCTTCTTTTAGCGTTGAGAAACATTTGCATCCTTTTCAGCCACAGAGAAAGAACTTGCAAGTTCTCTCAAGTAAATGCTTTAGCAAGAGGAAGAATCTCTTCAACAGGGAGAATTGAGCCTCTTACACTTAATTTGCATAGGGCCTTATAGTAACTCTGTGAAATCTGTTGTGTCCTGAAACATGCTAAGCTCACACTATGCCTAAGCAGTTTAGATTTGTCAGGTTTTCTTCAGAGCTGATCACGTTTGCAAATAAAGGCAGCCCTTTTCCTTTCTGTTCCTACCTCAATGCCTTTTGTTCACTGACTTCTCACCTCGTGAAGGGCTGCTCTTTCTTGCTGCTTTGCATCTCTAGGAGTTGCTGGTTGGATGTCACATCTGCCCTTTTCCTTGCCCTCTGGGAACTTCTGAAGTGCTAGAGGGACCCCTGAGCTGTGTTCCGGGCTGTTGTTGGGTGACTTGGTAAAGGTTTGATCTTTCTGAATCTTGCTTTTAGAATGAGCTGCAGGGACTCAGGGCAGAGAAATGTTTCCACAGAGTGCTGGCAGGACCTCCGGAGGGCACTGCAGGTGCCTCCTGAGGGACGAGGGTTTCTGTCCTCCTCAGTTCCGTGGGTGAGGACGGCCACAGGTCTCTCTTCTCCTGGAGAGCTGGGCAACTTGCCCTTCAGCGTCTTGAGGTGTGGATCGTTTTCCAGGCCCCAGGTGTTTTCCTCACACGCTCCTCTCGTCTCAGATCTGCTGAATCCTGGAATGTGACCCACTGGGGATGGGCAGGGTTCTCTCCCTCTGAGGCCTCTCTTCTCTGGCCTTGTGCCCTGAAAGCACCTGCTATCCAAACTCTTAGAACGAAATCATCTTCATGTATTCTTAGGTGTTTTCTTAACCATACAGTGAATTCACAATGTGCCAGCAAGTCCCTAATCACTACTGTGAATACCAGTGGTCTTGATAATAGCAAGTGACTGACACAGAGTGAGAATTAAATGAGCTATGAGGTGCAGAACATTTAATGTATTTGTCTTTGATAATAGCAATCAGTAATATTTATATTTTTTCAAGTTACTTTTTTATTAGTACATTTTTGCAGTGCATAATGATTACACACCTCTTGGGGAGTTGATACATGTACATAAGACATCTGCATTCTTTTTTATCCCTTCTCCTCCTTTCCCTCCACCGTCCTGCATCTTTTGCTCCCTTTCCCTTGTGCAAAGATCTATTTCCTATTTCCTATTTTCTATCTTTTACCTTGCTCTTTATCTATATTTGGGGTTTCTCATATAAAGCAAGTTAGGCTATATTTGAGCTTGTGTGTGTGATTTATTTTAACACTATGGTCTCAAGGTATATCCGTTTTCCTACAAATGACTCAAATTTTTGAGTGGGCCAGATCCTGCCGTGTTTTAGATCTGTTATGTCATCTAACAATAACCATAAAACAATATTCTCTAAATATATTAGCACTGTTATGCACTTCATTTTGCAGTTGACAAACTTCTTAGTGCATGTGCCAGGTGAGTGCACACACGCCCACACAGGCAATGAAACTAAGGCTCAGAAAGATTAGGTACTGTTTCCAGTCACAACTTTTAAGTGACAGAACTGCAAACTGAACCCAGATGTTAGCTTTCGTAGCTCTTACTTATACTAAATGTTATTCATATTCTCTAAAATGATTGTCTGTTTGGAAAGCCCAAGAAAATGATGGAATAGAATGATATTTCAAGAAAATGGCAACATGAATTTCACAATATTAAAAAGAACTACATGATCATAGAGATCAACTAGAAAGAATAATGGCAAATCCATTCACACAAGCAATAAGAACCATAAAATGATCCAAAAGAATCTGCAAAGTTTCTGTGGAGGTGAGAGGAGTCAAAAGCTGTTAAGCAATGGCCCCGATCAACACGAAGTTCTGAGTCCATGAGGAGAGAAGCCATGCACTCAGATGGGAAGACTCTGTACTATCAGATGTCACTTCTCCAGGAATCAAGTGCAACCACAATGAAGATGCCGCAGGAATTTCTATGTGTGTGATTCACAGCTGACAAAGAAGTTCATTTTTGAGACAAAATGTACAATGGACAGCTTTAGAAACATGAGCAAAAACAAAGACCTGTTTCTATTGATTAAAAACAGACCAGAGACAGCAGGGTGTGCTGAGCACGCGCAGGAGGCTCTGAAGTGCACCTTTGAAGTGTGAGGTGTTCAGGGAAGACAGGGCGGGTGGGCACACAGAGCCTCCAGCCTGGAGCACTCACACCTCGCACCTGGACGCCTTCCGTTGAGGAGGCCCGCAGCATTCAGCCCAAGTGATGAGGAATACTCCACGCACCCCGTGCTCAGAGCTCCTGTCACGGGACACCTCCATCGTTTGACCACAGAAAGGGCCAGGAGTTGCCCTGGAAATGTGCAGCTGCTGTGGGCCCCCCCTCTGCCTCCTCCAGAATATCCTGGGGACTCTGACTCCTGTCATCTTGACCTGCAAATCTAAGAGAGAATTCCCTCAGAAAGAGAAGAGAGCTACTTCCTTGGGACCAAAAAAGAAGACCGGCGGACTGTCCTTGTCAGATTTTCCCAGGAGCAAGCCTCTCCTGTCCCGGAGCCTCAGGACCAGATTGCTGGAAAGGCTTCTTGTCTGGTGTGTGGGAGGCAGAATAGCGTCCTGATTTGTCACGCTGCAGCTGCAGGAGACTGATGCCAGGTGGCGCCATCTCACCCTGGAAATCAGGGGACACAGAGTAGTCCTTTCTCTAGATGGGAGAACGAGGAGGTAACGCTCCAAGAGGAAGATTCCAGAGGCTTAAAAACGCAAAGGCTTGCATCTTGGCAATCCCTCGGAAGGTTGAAAACCGAGGACCGAAAACGAAGTTCTATGGCAATAATGACTTGTGGAATTCATGTGGAAGTAAACGTTACTTTACAACCAGTAATAACGCTGAGTGAACAATACTACGCACGAAGAATCCTTCCACAGAAAGACAAGCAGGGAAAGGCTTAGGCTGACCTTGAACCTGCCCAATAGAGCAAGCCTGAGATAGACGCACAACAGGGCCAAGAAGAAACTTGATGAAGTAACAATCCTGTAACCGCAGTAGCTGGAAGGACCTTTGCTCTTCTAAATCACAACACCAAATAGGATAAATGAGCTACAAGTGCTCTAAGTGTAGCGAGTTGTCCTCAGAGAAGAGCACACCTTTTTATGCGTCAGAAAACCCACACAGCAGAGAAGTCGATGAATGTGACAAGTGTGATGAGGATTTCTGTCATATAGCAGAATTTCCTATTCATTAGTGATACCACAGGGAGAGAAGGCCTGTAAATGTAGTGATTGTGGAAATACTTTCAGCTCTACAACAAAACTTAATAGGCATAAGAAAATCCACACATAGGAGACAGCGTACATCTGTATTGAGTGTGGAAAGGGCTTCAGTAATAGTTCAGACCCTTGCATGCACCAACGGGTCCACATGAGGGAAAAGCCTTTCAAATGTGAAGAGTGTGGAAAGGCTTCAAGTACACCTCCACCTTCTGTGTGCATGGAAGAATCCACACCGAGGAGAAGCCCTCTAAATGCTACGAGTGTGAGAAGGACTTCAGTCAGAGTTCTAGCCTCTGCATCCGCCAGAGTGCACACTAAGGAGAGAAACCACCTCAAAATACCAGTCACATGCAGCGTTTTGCAAACAGTTACAAATCTTAAAACCCGTAAGTGCCACTAGGAAGGAGATACATATGTACCGACCCAATGAAGATTGACAGCACTCACCAGCAAATCGTTCTTTTGGAGGAGGCCTAGGTAAGGTTAATTTTTTGATTCACTGATTCATGCCGAGTGCGTTCCAGAACTTGATTCTGAATGTAGGAGCCCTCTGAGCATGTGTGCAAGACAGGCTCTTGCATCCCAGTCACAGGATTCCTGCAAGATGTCCCCATAGTGGAGATGCTACCTAAATCCCAGCCTCCTGGGCTGCCTTCTGCCTGCTGTCCTTAGAAGTACATGGGAGCTCACACCCCTTGCTTCCTCTTTATCTCCCTCTGGTCAGTGCATTTGAAGATGGAGCGCTCCCGCTAGGACCATGTGTTGGTATTCCCGAGGTAGCCACATAACTCTGCCCTGACATAGCTTTCCTTCTGTCCTGTTATTTCTGCACCCACTTAACCGCTCATCCTCCAATACCCACCCCTTCCTAGATGGCACTGGATTTGATTCTAAATTTTAGGTGACTCATCATAATACCTGCCCACTTGGCTTCTTAGAGAAATCATTGGCAGGTAATATATATGCTCTGGAGCTTTTAGTTTGTGGATTCAGGTAGTCATTTTGCCTCCATGTTAGACTCATTTTCTTGTGACTGCATCACATATTTTTAACTTGAATTGTGGGGGAGGAGGTGGCTGAGTGTCAATCAAGAGCAGGGAGAAAAAGCAAGCAACCTGTGAACTTGTCTCCCTCCAGAGTTGCCCCCTCGCATTCCCTTTGTAATGTGAGGTGCTCCTTCTGAGCTAGGGGAGACCTTAGGAGCAGGGAGTGGCAGGAAGGGTGACCCATGATGTCACTGTTTCTGTCATCTTAGGCAGGAATGTGTAGGAGTCCTCTGGTATTTTGCACTAGTTCCATTTTAGGCATGAACGTCTGTTCTCAATCTGTCATTCCCTGCTTTCTTCATTCATTCCACCAACATCTACTGAACACCCGAGTGCTATGAACTGTGCTGGGTGCTGGAAATACCACTGAGCCAAAGTTCCTGCTCTCGTGGAGTTTGCTTCTGGTAGAGGAGACAGATGATAAGCAAGTACACAAAGAAATACTGTAGTTTGAGGCGGTGATTAAGAGCTATGAAGAAAATAAACTAGGGTGGAGACACAGTGGTGGGGTGGGGGTGGGGCAGCATTAGCTTGGGCCAGGGAGGGCCCCACCAAGGGCCTCTGAGTGGGGCCCTGCAGACGCTGAACCAGCCCCCGACCCCTCACAGGTGCTGCTGGCTGAGGAGACAGGAGGAAGGGCTGGCACCGGCCTGTGCAGGAGCATGGAGGGGAGATGCTGAGCTGCGCAGCGTCCTGACTTCTAGAGGCCTGTCGCTCTGCTTTGTTTATTTCCCTTTGACTTGTTGTTGTTTATTTGTCTGCTTGTTTTTGCCTCATAGATGTTAAAAACCCATGTGGAGGAACTGAAGGAAAGTTCAGAAGATTAAAAGTCCCCAATGACAAGAGCAAAGGCAGCCAGTTTCTAACCTGGCTTTGCGTCTCCTTCCCGTTTTCCTGAATTCTCACACGCAGCCCTTTTGCTGAGGGAAATTAAGGACCTGTGAAGCTCAGAAACAGCTGATCAGGTCTGTCCACAGAGCTCGGAAATGCATTTCTCAGAATAGTTGTGAAAATCCTGAAACTACAGATTGATTTTTCTCTCCGTGTTTGACTTCCTTTCTTCTGTTCGACTGAAGAGGTTTGGGTATGACTAAAAAACCTCAACTCCTAAAGGAGATTTAAAAGGAACATACCATTTAGTGGAGGGACCATGAAACTCGAGGTGGAATTTGGGGGTACATTTTTCAGTATCTGGCTGTGAATCCAGATGTGTCCGCTAACAGGCGTTTATTCGGTCGCTTCTCACACTTTCCTCCCTTTCACAGAGGGCAGCTTTATTTGCTGAAGCCCCTTCCAAGCCTCAAGTCCACGAATGCAATTTACTGCAGTGTCTCATCACTCTTCCATGTCGCAGTACAGAAAAGCCTAGACTTTTAGTTGGTAGCAAGCCGTTCGAAATGTCATTGACAGAATTTTAGTTGTAGGAAAAAGTGGTTTGATTTCTAGCTTTATTACTATTACGTATATGAGCTTGGGTGAATTGCTTAATCTTTGAGTCTAGTTTTTCCACAAAATAAGGATATTAGGCTAAATGATTTCCAAGTTTCCAGCTAGTCCTAGAATTTTGCATTACTACGTAGTTGGATTATTTTATGATGCTGTTGCTGAGGAATATGACCAACACTTTTGAAGCTACTCATTGTATTGTTTAATATTCTCCAATTGCCTTTTTGTGTGTGTGGTACTGGGGATCGAACTCAAGACCTTCCGTTTTCAAGGCAGGGGGCGGCACCACTGAGCTAAATCCCCAGGCCTCCACTTGCCTTTTTAATAGACATTTTAACCATTGTAAGGAAAGTAAGGAGGAAAAACCAGAAACTGTAACTTCAGTATATTTCAAATGGAATGTCTCAAACGTCAATTAAAAATACAAGACAAAATAGCTTCAATGCCATTTTTCCTTTAAAAATACGTGTCATCGGTTCAAGACACACTACAGCAAACATCAGAAATCTTATTGTTCCTTTATTATATCAAAATCATTTAATTCATACTGTGATTAATACTAGATTTATTGATTCATCTAGTCAATCTGACAAATATTAGGAAAATATTTATAAGGATAAAGCAAAAAAACACCTTGGAATTAAAAAATAGTTGCTACATTTTTACATGGTGTAATGTTCCATAGTATTTGTTAAAAATTATATTGATCTCTTTTTAATATTAAAAATACCTATTTATATTTCTGAGAAAATAAAGCGTTTTTTTGTTTTGTTTTTAAAACCAGCTTGGAGGTCTTAGACACACAATTGTAACCAGCAGTGGAGACGTGAAAGAGACGTATTCTGAGCACATCAACACATTTTTATTTTACCCTTTCCGAACTCTAGAAATTATACAAGCCCTATAAAGTTTCCCCTCCCAATCCCTCGTGGACAGTACTACAATTGTCTCAATTCAGAATTCACATAATTAATTGCAATACGTAATAGTTCAGTTTCTGCAGGTGGCGCATGGCTGTGATCCCAGCACTTTGGAGGCTGAGGTTAGAGGATCCCTGCAAGTTTGAGAACAGCCTGGGCTACACAGTGAGTTCAAGGCCAGCCAGAACTACATAGCCAGCTCCTGCCTCAAACAAACAAACAAACAAACAAACATACATACAAACAAACAAACAATCCAATAAAACCAGACAGCCAAGAAAGAAGAAATAAAAGTAAAACTCTTGATAAAAGTACACATTTAAGAACATTAAAATACTGTTTAAAATGTTTTAAAAAGAATTTGCTACATACAAAGAATTCCAAGCTCCTGTCTGTTACAACAGAAGAAAAAAGAAAAGCTGTAATTGAAAAGACACGAAAACAATACAAAACACTCCATGTTGAAATGTCACTGCTTCGCTGCTCCAAGACACATTCTGGCACCTGAATTTGCAGGTATCACCCCGAAAGAATCCCAGACCATACACGTTTGAAATAACAAACAGTAAAACAAAAATTACGAGCAATTTTTAGTAACTAATTTTTCCGAATTTTCCTGTTAATCCAAATATAGAGCTTTACTGACCAAAACAAAAGTTCTTCATCGAAAGCTTTGCAAATCTAAAAACCTCTGCTACAAACAAGTTTCCTTTCACACTGATTTCCAGGGGAAGCGCCGGCGGTGTCCAGGGCCCTCCTGCTCCTGGCTGTGGGCCTGCGCCTGCCCTCACTCCTGCCCAAGGCCCCTCACTGCAAGGAGTGCTCAGCCCAGGCCGCCCTGTCCTCCAGCGGGGAGCTGGGCTGAGGAGCAGCGTGGGCGAGGCCTGGGTGAGTCTGCCCTTTGCAGTAGTCCTCCCGGCCCTGCTGGAGTCTGCTGGCTTGGCACCTGCTGTGTGGGCGGCTGGGGTGCCTCAGGTGCTGCCCCAGCCCTGGGTCGGGAAGCCCAGGGGGCCACTCAGGGCGGTGCCGTGGGGGTTTCTGTTCTCCTTAGCTGCGAGGCTGAGGAAGCAGCCGAACCTCTCGGAGGAAAGGTGTTTTGGCGGGGGGCGGTGGGCGGTTGCCTGAAGGGGCTCTGTCCCAAGGCTCAGGGACACCGAGGCCACTGACGGTGAAGATCCACAGCTTGGGGTCGGTTTGGGACCGGGTTCCTCTGAAGTGCAACGTGCGCTCCTGACTGCTGGTTGATGCCCTTGATGGTCTCGCCCCCTTTGCCATTTCACGGGGCGCTTTGAATTCTTCTGCGGTGGCTGCCCTAGGATGTACCGAGGCCGCTAACAGGTTACCTACTCCATCATCCAAGGGCCGTTTCTCTACTCCGTATGCATACACTGAGGCGTCCACTAGAGGTGTGGAATTCCTCAACTGGAGACTCGAATCAGTCTTAGCAACAATCTGCCGGACCCAGTGCAGAGCGTCCACGAAGCCTTGGGCCTTCATGCCCACCGGCGCACTGGGCCCTGCAGCAGCTCCGCCTTTAGCACCCCCACTGCTGCCACCGCTCAGCTCCCAGGTCCGGCTTCCCCTGAAGCTACTCATTTTACGAAGAGCTTTAAACTCCATAATCGCTGTCTTCAGAAAATATTCTTTAAATTTAATAAGGTCACTTTATAACAGGGGAAGCTGTCCTGAAAGCTAAAGTTTGTTTTGAGTGTAAGTGCATGGATAGAACCCGAGACCAGAAATAATGGGGAGAACACGTAGAAATGCAGTGTATATGAAAGGTCGTTTGCAAATCAGAGAGGGAAAAGTGAACTATTCAAATAATAGAATATAATTGAACTGGGCTTGATCCCTCTCAGTCCATGCTGGCTCTCTTCACCGGAGGAGCAGAAACTTTCACTGAGCCACACCCCACAATAAAAAAAAAAAAAATCTTGCCTGTGTATGTGCTTGCAATATGTGACTCAGTCTCATTCGAAGCGCCTATGAGCCAAATGATGACCTCGGGTGTCAGTCTCACACATTTTTCTCAGGGCCAGTGTGGGTTTCAACAGTTTGTACAATATCCTCTTCTATTTGCCAAGTTCTCCCATTCAGATGCTAAATTGTGGTGGTTCATGTGAATGGGTTTGGTGACATTCTGCCATCTAGGAACAGGAACTCAGTCAGTCAGGATTAATAGTGAGAGAGTCCAAGCCAAGCATTGACTAGACAGCAATAGCAGAAATTCCTACGAATGTGAAGCTCCTAAGCAGCCTGTATGATGATGTTCCCTGCCGCCACGGTGGACCATTAGTTCTCTCATTGGGCAGGGAGGCAGTGAAGCCAGAAGGGAAGCACCGACCTGGAAAAATAAGGCAAGGGAAAGAATAGGCATTGAGGATAAATATATGATCCAGTTCTATGGGAGTGAAGAGATATCAGAAGTGTGAAGACAGCGGTCTGTGGTCAGAGAATGGCAACTCAGGCTCTGCATTCTTGAAAACAAGAGAATTTGCCCGGAAAGACCAAGCCTGAAGACCAGCCGAAGCCATGGTGGCACAGGTAAGGCAGAGACAAATCCGGGAAGTCAAAGAGCTTGAAACACATCAAGTGATCTCCGGCTTTGAAAAATTGTTTTGCCTCAAAAGGATTTTCATGACAGTCCATGTGTGTTCTCAGGGCCTGCTGGAAGGAGCAGTCCTGAGACCTCTGCCCCAGGATGGAGTTGCCAAGGATACGCTGGGGGCCACTGTGAGAGACCACTGGGAGCTATGGAACTGAGCTCTATCACAAATGTAATTTCCATAGTAATATTAAGCTGAAAATACTTAAATATGGTGGCTAGCAGTAAAAGAAAGAAGCATCCATAGGGAACTGTGATAGTTTTCATGACATTTGCATATTCAACTTCGGGAAGTTTTCAGTCATATTTTCTTCATCTTGTATGATTTGAGACATATAAACAATAATGATTCACAGGGTGTGATGCCACACACTTGTAATCCTAGCATTTGAGAGGCTGGGGCGGGAGGGTCACTGCAAGTTCAAAACCAGCCTAGGCTGCATAGTGAGTTCAAGGGCAGTCTGAACTAACAGTGAGACCTTCTCTCTCAGAAAAAAAATCAGGTTTCATTTAAATTGGGGACAACACAATTTTCCTGTGTAAATATCTGACCATTCGTAGGTTAGTAATTGAATGGAGAATTTAACCTCGAGCCACCATGTCTCCTGCACCTTTCTTTTATTTTTCCCGGTTTCTGTTACTAAAGGTTTGGATTTTCAACTTTCTCTACATGGTCCACATGTGGTTATGAAGCACACAAAGCGGTGTCATATCTTCAGTATACACTCAGCCTGGGGCTCCCGCTTCTGCAGCCAGTTCACCCACAAACGTATGAGACGAGCAAATACTCTGCTTGCTCTTCTGCAGAGACATTAGATGGATTTATTTTGTTTAGCTTTGTTTTTTGCTAGCCACAAAACTCAACTTTCAATTGAAGTACAACATACATACAGATGAGCACCCAAACCAAAGTGTACAGCTGGGAGAATTTCCACAATTTTTTTTTTTTTTTTTTTTTTTAGTGCCAGGGATCGAACTCGGGTCCTTCTGCTTTCGAGGCAGGCGACGGAACCACTGAGCTAAATCCCCAGCCCAATTTCCACAATTAGAACACGCTGAGTGATGGGCAGCAAGATCAAGAAACAGAACATTCTGGAAGCTGTGCCATACCTCCCTTTGGGTTACCGTCCCCTTAGGAGTAACTTGGGTCCCTACTTGTAACCGCTTGGTGCACACTTGCCTCACCTCACCCCACATGAGGTTTGGGGTGCCCTGTCAAGAGGGAGGTGCAGACTGTTCATTGCCTTTGCTGGATAGTATTCCATTCTATGACTGTCCCTAAGTTGTTTATTCCTGCTCCATGGGCCTTTGGGTACTTTCTCGGTTAGGGATATTATGGACAGTGTAGCTATGAACACTCTAGCATATTCCTTTTGAAGAATACATGGGCATATTTCTGTAGGGTACACATTTAGGGTGGAACTGTTGGGTCACTTGGCATCTCCACCCAACTCAGGCTATTTCATGGAAGAACAAAGAATGTACTGGGTGGAGCTCATAAGGCAAAGAATCAATAGAGAGCTAGAAGGGAGCTGTAGGAAGATGGATGGGGGCAGCCAGCTCGCTGGGGCCATGCAATGGAGCCAGAATGGTGTTCACAGCACTTTGCCATCCCTGGACACTATTACCAGCAGACACAGCATCCCTGCGGCCAGCCAGCCTTAAATGCCCCCCCTGCTGGGTGGGGCCACCCCTGGGCCACTGCAGCTTCCACACAATGGTTCTCAGCATCCTTCATTTCTTTGTCACCTGCTCCAGGCTCACAGCACCAAGAAGGAGGTGCAAGTAGCCTGCCCAGGACCCTGGTCACTCACTGGAGGGTATAAAGCTGGAAAGGGGGTGTCTGAAGGACAGGGACACCTCCCTGTTTCAGCTTCCACATTGGGCATTACATTGCACTAAATCGTTATGCCAGAGTGATGTCCCATTGGAGAGAGGGAGGGAGAATGCTGAATACCGAGATGAAAACATGCAATGATAACTGGTAAATGCAGGCCGTCCATGATGCCAGTGGGGTTCACTTCACTCGACCTCGCTGATCAATGTAACACAGGCCATGCCCGTGAACTTGCCTTGACCGGCAACAAATGCTTGAGCTCTGGAAGGAAGCAGCCAGGGAAGAGGGAGAAGGAGGGAGAGAGAAAAGAGAAAAGAGAGACAGAATACAGAGGGAGAGGAAAAGCAAAAACAAACAGGGAAACAGTCTGGTGGAAGATGAAAAGCACATTTTTCTCTTGACCTGACTGTGCCACTACATGCATTGTTCCACTTTCTTGACTTCTCTGGTGTGCTTTGATGGACTGTGCTTTGTGTTAGCAGGTTACAGACAATGACGCGGACCACAGGATAAAGAGACCCCAGTCTCAACCCGAGCCACGGAAGGACTGGGAGTCGAATCAGCTCAGGCACCACGCGGTTCTGCTGCAGTCAGAGCACACAGCTCCCTGACTGCACTGGTCTCATCAGTGAGGTCCCATGAACGCATGCATTCATGATGCTTCCAGCCAAAGCAGCAAGGCACGGTGCGGGGTAAAACCATGTACCAGGGCAGCAGGTCATTAGCTGATCTGAAAATTATATTTACCTCTTCATAGGCAAGTTTATATTCTTCATCCAACTGAACCACGGCTATCCTGGAAGTCACAATTCTTCCCTAGATGTGCTGGCTTTGAATCAAAACCAGAGCTTCTCTCAAATTCCTTCCAGACAGAAAGGCAGGAGGAATAATTACCGTTGTCCTCAGTTTTCAGGTTGAAACAGCTCAGGCACACGATGGTTTGCGCTGTAGCACACAGCAAGCCTCTGCCAGAGCCAGAGGAGAGGCAGTTTCCGAACAGATGGAACAGAACAAGCTCAGACGCAGAGCCCTCTGACCCATGATTTCACCAGTGTGGCAGGAGTGTGGTGTAGGCAGGGTTCCTCTAGGAATGCAAGTGCTAATGCGCCTGGGGCATCTAGAGGCTGCCAGCCTGCACTGAAGTCCTCCTGCTTTCCTACTTACTCTGTGTAACCTTGGGCAAACCACTTGCTTTCCCTGTGCCTCCATTACCCTCTCTGCAAAGCAGGCCTACGCTCATGGACCTGTTGTGGGAGGGTCAAACGGGTCAACACTTGGAGGCTCAGATCAGTGGGTGGTGATTCTCAAGCTGGGGCACTCCTGTCTGTCCCTGCAGGGTAGCAGCCCAGAGGGCCTCATGCTGTTCCCATCCTGCCAGCTGCTCCTTTTTCATAGGGTAATGGAAATATCACCCAGGCAAAGTGCCACAGCTGCTGCCCCCCGGAGGAGGCGGAAGGTACCTACACATTTCCACTGGTCCCCAAGCTCTCATTGGATGTGGAGTCAATGGGTCTAATTGGGCACAATTTTTCATGTCAATAAATTAGGTGACATTTCAATAAATTACTGACATTCGTTAACTTGATGCATTTGAACTTGAGAATTGATGATTAAAAATTGCAAACCCTTAAATCCATACTTATTTTTACATGGCTCATTTGTTATTTGGCTATAAAAATGTCTATCTTTCTTTGCTATGAATGAAAGTAACATATAAAATGAAAAAAGAGGGCTGGGGATTTAGCTCAACGGTACCACGTCTGCCTCGCAAGCTCAAGGTCCTGAGTTCGATCCCTGAAAAAAGAGAAAATTAAATATCACCAAAAATACAATGAAAAAATAAATGAGCGGAGCCCAGCCGCGGTGAGTCGGATGAGGTGGGGGTGGGCGGTGATCCCTGTGTCTAAGAGCATGCGCGGTGTTTGGGGGATGGGCAGAAAAGGAGGCTGTCCATCACCGAAGGCCCCAAAGGATGGTACAGAAGAACTTCTCTGGGAAAGGGTTCTGTGGCGCCGGCACAGAGACGATGAAGGGATCCTCCAGTCCCGAGGCTTCAGAGTACCCAGCAGGTCCACAGAGGCCTGCGACCCATCACCCTGTCTATGCAGGCCTCCATCTTCAGCTGCTCACAACCTGTTGGGCCAGGGAGATGCCCCTGCTGCCGGTTTTGGACACGCCCTCTTTCATCCTGTGGCCACTGCTGAGAGGTGCCACCACGGGACAGGCCCAGGCAAGGGACGTAGGCTGGCGGTGGCGGCGGGCAGTTGTCAATAAGAGGCTCATTAGGGCTCACTGCAGCTCAGGCGCCCAAGCCACTGGGCAGCGGGTGGTGGGCGGTTTCCAGCCAAGCTGGAGTCAGGGCCAAGACTTCCGGCCTCTGGAGGAAGGACTGGGTGGGCCTGGGGAGGGGGCTCTGTGGCGGAGCTTTCCTCCCCTGTCTTGCTCTGGATGCAAGGGTCTGAGCCCACAGCCAACCCTTTCGGAGCCCGGAGGGAACTCCCTAGAAACTGAATCGTTCTTTGGTAGGTGGCTTTATCTGCCAGATTCTCTGGATTCGTGATCCTGTCAACATCCAGCAAGGAGAAAGGAACTTCACGAATTTCTCTGAAGCATGACATGGAGAAAAATACCAGAAGGGAACAGAAACTAGAGTCCCTAAAACCCTGGCTCTGCTTCCTTCTTCCTGTGGAACTTTGAAACACTTCGCTGAGGTCTTTTTGTTGTTGTTGATGATGTTGTTTAAATAATGACAACAACCCGGGCATGGTGGCACAAGCCTGTTATGCTTGGCAGGCTGAGGCAGGAGGATCCTTGAGAATTCAAGTCCAGCCTGGGCTACATAGTGAGTTCAAGGCCACCCAAAAACCCAATAATAATATTAACAATAAGAATAATAATGGCAACAAAAACAGAATTTCTTATAATTGCTTTTCAATAGCAAAACCCAACAATTGTCTACATGTTAGTAAAGACTCTATACTACATAAAGTCACCTGCTCAAATAATTTTAGTGATTTCACTTTAAGAAAGAGCATACTCTTATTATATAATTAAATGGGAAAAATAAGATAAAGTGCTTGCGGAGCAAATGTTCTACATATGGTACAAATGGCTATCATCAAATATTTTTTGTTTTTGTTTTTGGTTTTTTTTTGAGACAGGGTCTCACTATGTAGCCCAGCCTGGCCTCAAACTCAGGGCGATCCTCATGCCTCAGTCTCCCAAGTGCTGAGATTGCAGGAGTGTAATCCTTTGTACATCATTTTCTGAGAGTGGGAAGTCATTATACCAGGAAGGGAGTCACCTGAGAAAGAAGCGATCCCACCTTAGCATTCAGAAAGTAGTCTGACTAGTTTCCAATACAGAGACAGCAAATAGGTGTCAAAATCAAATTCAGAATGTGGAAACCAAGAATAAGTGTGATAAGGACAAAAGCAACAGATGAAGATTAAGCGAAAAGCAGTTACTGGCAACCCCACGAAGTTAACATTATTTTCCTAAGTCCTATTCTAAGGAGTTGCTGTTGACATACCAGTTAAATATAGCTTCTGAGGCTAGGAGAGGCATGCCTAGGCAAGGTTGGGTCACTTAAGTTGGGAGTTGGGGTCACTGGTAATTTTTCAGTCTTCTTGATTCATTTTCCCTATCCCAAGACCAGTGGGGGAACTAGTCCCAGTGAAGAGTCTTAAAGGAATGGGTTCCTTTTTACACCAGGGAGCTACTCATACAATGACTTGATTGTGCTTTACAGACAATTATTGGGGTAAACTCACCTTTCTGGTGAAAATATGTTCCAACATAGAAAAGAGTAAAGAAAGGGAGGTTCTCAAATCAATAAAACTATATTTGAGAATACTGTTTTAATACTGATATTGTATGATGATTCATTTGTGTGTGTGTGTGGAAGTGAGGATTGAACCCTGAACCTTTGCACTGAGCTACATCCCTAGCCACTTTTTAATTTTTAAACTTTGAGACAAGGTTTTCTTAAGTAGCTAGGTTGCCCGGGTTGAGCTCTGTTATGGCTTGTACCTAGATGTCCCCCCAAAGCCTCATGCAGTCATAGCTGGAGTTTCAAAGGTGGCTGGATTAGGGTGTGTGATGCTGGGATTAAGGGCGCCCCACCCAGGATGTGGGTGGCAGCACTCAAAAGGCAGGTAGCCTTGCAGGGATAAAAGGGACAGAAAGAAGGCAGGCTTGCTGCCCCTGCTGCTTGCTGCCTTCCGCCCGCCCCGCCATGCCACGGTCTGTTTCTCTACTTCAATGCCTCTCTGCCAAGCCACCCTGCCTTAGAGCCAGCCAGCTATGGACTGAAACCTCTACAAACTGTGAGCTAGATAAACCCTTCCTCCCTTACCTTGTGGGTGCTGGATATTTGTCTCATCAATGAGAACAGTAACTAAAACAAGCTCTCACTCGCAGTCCCCCTGTGTCAGCCTCCCAGGGGGCTAGAATTATAGACAGGCATCACCATGCCTAGCTCATAATTTGTTAAATTTTTTCACAATTCTTTAAAAATAGAAAAAAATGTGGAGAAACAACATGTGTCTGACAACACACGGTTACCTCTTGTTCCCATTCGTCTCCACTTCAACAGTAAACACCCCGATTTATGTATATTAAATGTTGCTTTTCCTCAGATTGATCTGTAGACTATACTAATTTAGGTGAAACTCTTTAATAAAAAAATACAGTAAAAGCATAGAAACTCGCTTTTGTACGTACAAAACTACATCTGGTTATTCTTCTAACGTCTACTTTTATAACTTTTATTTTATTAGTACATTCTTGCAGTGCATGCAGTATACAATCGTCTTGGGGAGTGTGTTCATGTACACACTACAGCTTGTTTGTTTCTTTAATTTCTTTCCCCTTCCCTCGTCCTTCTGTCCCCCGTCCCTCCTTGCCCTATCCAGATTTTCATTCTTGCTGGTATTGCTAACCTTAGCTCATGTTATTGCATATAATGTTTACATTCATTGAGGTTATTAGGTTCCTGTACATGGCGTATCTTTATTCTACTCACTAGTGTCTTTATGCTTCCATTCTGTCATCTGGAAGGGGACACATGACAACCTTCTGTGCTGATTGTGAGGATTAAGTGAGCACAGAAAGAATTTTAGCTTTCACACTGGCCTACTCTCACACTACAGAGTGTACTTCTTTTCCTACTTTTAGTTGGCCCAAACTCACTCTGCAAAGCATGTTTCTTTTCCTTTCATATCTTTAACAAATGTAAAACCTCAAAAAAGAAAAAGAAAGAAAGAAAGAAAGAAAGAAAGCAAGCAAGCGGGCAGGCAGGCAATCAAGAAAGAAGAAAGAAAGAAAGAAAAAAGAAGGAAGGAAGGAAGGAAAGAAAGAAAGAAAGAAAGAATTTTAAATACTACCTGATTCAGGCTGATCATTCAACAGTTGTATATTTATTTTAGGAAAATTACTTGCTTTTACATCTCACATAGCATGATGAAGAGTTATTGCATATTCAGAGGAATTAGCCTCGTGGACATTAGACTGAGCATCTAATCTTACAGTCATTACAATTGTGTTGCTTCTATTTGTCATCTAGTGACATCACGCATCATTTCTCTACTTCTGCCAGACGGGACCGCCGAGGGTCACTCCTGAAGGTCTGGGTCGCCTAGAGCCTGGGAGCCACCCAGTCCTATCGTGAAGTTACTGGCTACAGGACCAGAAAGAACCTTCTGGCCTTTCCGTGACCTGGCCCTTGGCATTGCTTAGTGCATACCAAGTCTGGAGAGCCCACTGACACCTGACTCAGAAAGGGATTCTGAAAATTACTAAGTTGCAGTGCTGCCTGGGTCCCTAACTTCACCATGCCTCTGATCCGAACATAAGACAGCCCATTAGCAAAGACTGGCTTCCTCACGGTCAGGATGGACATGTCTGGCATTATTTGGAAGCCTTGGGAGGCCCTTGGAGCCCTGTAGAAGGCCACCATGGCTGAGAGTTCTGTGAGTCTCCCTTCTAGCCTTTCTAAAGAAATCCCCTGCCTCTGCCTGTCCGAGTTCCTTCCCAACCCGTCTTCCCTCAGTCCCCCAACTTTCCTTACTGTTTGTGTCAGATAGTTCCCTCAGGGAAGCCACACGCGATCCTTCAGCCTAAATGAAGAACAGGTGTGCAAGGATCACTTCGACCAGGATTTAAACTTTGGTAAACACAACTTCTTTTTTTCTCGTGTTGGAGTTTTCTCCTATTGCAGGGCCTTCACACTGAGCTGCATCCCCTGTCCTTTTATCTATTGTATTTTGAGGCAGGGTCTTGCTAAACAGGACATTCTTAACTCAGTGGGAAAAACAAGACTTACTCAATAAATGACGCTGGGACTGGAGGAACCTTTCAGGGAGCGATGCAGTGTCATTTCTCACACCACAATGAATTTCCAGTAGATAAACATGTTAAAGTACTACCATAAGCTGTCAATAGGTATTTTTATGATTTTATAGTGGGTCGCAGCTTTTATGATTTTGTAGTGGGTACCGCACAAAATCCAGGTTTATCTTGATGACATTTCCCTTGAATGCAAATATAATGTGAAATTCTGAGAATAACTCGGACAAAAAGTGAGGAAAGCAGGCAGGTATGACAGAAAGGTTGTCCTGCACGTTTGTCTGAGAGTAACCATCACAACTTCTCAACTTTGCACAAAACCCACTATCACCTGGTAGAACAAAGAAACACTTCCACAAGGACATTCACCCTACGGCTGTCTTTTCAAACAGGTGTCACCTTGTGATTAAGGCTTGTGTCCAAGGATTAATCATTGTGTCTCAAACTACGGGATGAAATCCTCCCCATTTTTGGCCTTAAAAACTCCCCCTTGCCTCACCTCCTCAGCTGCACTCATAGTTTATTATGGCTTCCATATTGCTGTGGCAATGCCATTCCATTCCCAAGTAAATGTCATTATTCCTTTAAAACCTCTCGTTCGGATTGCTGTTTGGGTGCAGAAGATTTTACAACATTTTTCAGAGGAGAGAGATTGGAACCATGAGGTTGGAAGGGGCTCTGGGGGAGAGTGGACCTGAGCCGTGTGGGAAAGAAGATCTCCGCTGGGGCCGGGGAGCTTGGTGCAGGAGGAAACGAGCCCTCCTCTCAAGTCCAGCTCCAGGGGGACTTCTCCCCCAGCTCCTCACCGCTCTCCTCGGCTCGCGTTGGGAACACAAGTTGGGCCAGAATTGGAGCAGATCATCAGCTCAAGTCCAGCATCGGTGGCTAGGGATTTAGCTCAGTGGTGCCGGCACCTGCCTCGCAAGCGCAAGGTCCGGAGTTCGATCCCTGGTACCACCAAAAAACAAAACAAAAACAAGTGATAAACATTCCCAATCAAGTCCAGCATCAGCTGATGGTGACAGAATCCGTGAGGACGGGGTTACTTGGTCCCGAGCCACCCTCCCATCAAGAGTAGTGGCTGGCTCCATTCTGGGCCCCAGGGATCTGACCCTCCTGAGGGGTGTCATGGAGGAGGCCCCTGGGGGCGGTCGCTGGGCCACGGTCCCCTCAGTCACACCTGGAATCCCTTCCTTAGGGTCTTGCGTTGGGCCCTGGAGGGGGAGCGGGTGACAAGACCAAAGCCCCCACCCCAGCAGCACAAAATCGCTGCCCTCTTGACCTCACGCCCTCCAGATGCGAAGGCTTATGTCAGCCTTGCTGTTTCTAGCCGCCTGTTTGTTATATTTACTAACTCCACCTCTCTGTCAGCCTGTAGATAGGTGCCCCCTGTGAGATGCTGCCATCTGTCCTCAGAGAACAAAAGCTAGAAAATAAGGGAAATGCTGTAGGTGAAAAAAAAACACAGACAACAATAACTCAAGCATGGAATCATTGCTCAGCTTTATTTTCTGCAGTGACAAACATTTAATTGTACCCTCCAGCAACAGGGAAACAAAACAAGCAGGCCTGAGAACCCAATAACTACTAAAGGGTTAAAAACAGGGCCTAAGATTAATATGTCAGGTAATTCAGTAAACAAGCCCTACGGACGGATGCATTGTCTGGCACGGGACACACGGGCTTCAGTCCCTTTTTCCTACTGAGACATGGAGGTAAGCAGGGGCCTCAAGACCTGCATGACATTGAAGAGGACAAAAAGGTCTTCAATGAAGGAGGTGAACGCTCTCAGCAAAGAGTCAGGGTCTTGAGAAACCCATCTCCTAAATGGAAGAGAAAGTGAAAGTTAAGTGGATGGTCAGAGTCCCCACACACTCCAGTTAGACTTAACTTTTGTTTTTTTAGTACCGGGGGTCGAACTCGGGACCTTGCGCTTGCCAGGCCGGCATGGCGCCACTGAGCTAAGTCCCTGGCCCCAGACAGAACTCTTAGGAGCCTCCCTGTCTCCCTCAAAACGCCCCTCTGAGCACCCTCCCTGGAACCCCAGCCCCATGTGGGACTGACACCATCATGAAGCGGCCATCCACGATGAGCTCCCTGTGAATCTCCGGCGAGTCCTGGAACGGAGCCAGGGTTCTTCGGGTGACCTCTGCCTCCATGGGACACAGGAAAGGCACCCTGAGGTTGCTGAGGGAGAAACAGTTAAGGCACAGTCCTGTACTGAGTGGGTGCGCCAGTCCTCCCGGACCTCCCAGCCGCCTTCCCCGGGCTCTCTCAGGCTGCCCCAGCGCCCCACCAGGCACCTTCAGGGGTCACCCTCCCTGTCCGCCTCCGCGGACTGAAACCTTAAGGCCTTATGGGCGCGGTGGAACCTTAAGGCCCCAGCTCCTCCGTTTTTCCTCGCCACCGGCTTTTCTCTCTCCCTTTGGCCCCTTTGGCCCCATCCCGCGTTGCGTTGCGTTGCGTTGCGTTGCATTGCGTTGCGTTGCGCGTTCCGTTCCATTCCAGAGTCTCTGGCTTCAGCCTCTCCTCTCCACCCCCAAGCCACTCCCCTCTCTAAATTCCTGCCCGCCCCGCCCTTGCCGCCTTGCCTCGCCTCGCCTTGCCTCCCTGATGTCCCCGAGGCCCCTGGCCCCAAAGGCCACATCCCAAAGGATACATTTCATGCAGGTGTGCCCCTATCCTACTGACCACCAGCATAGGCTGCCCACTGGACCCCTGGCCGAAAGATACCAACACAATCAGCAAAATGGTTCCGAGGTCTATGCCCTGGTCCACAGCCACGTTTGCTGAGGTGCCTTGGCTGTCGGAGATTCTGGAGTCACCCTGGTCATCTTCCTGGCCTTGCCCACCACCCGCACCACCGTCAGGGGCCTGCATGGCTGTCCGCCTCTTCACCTCAGAGCCAACCACCTCAACTCCCCACAGGCTCCTTTGCCTGAAGGAGGCGCCACGCGAAGCCCCGCCCCTTTCTACCCACAATCCACCTCGCCAGGCCCGTGCCACCTGCGCAGACAGGCCCTCCCCCAAAATGGACTTCTCTCCTGGAGACGTCTTTGGTGAATCAAGGCTACCGGGGCCCCTCACGCAGCTCCTCCCAGGAGCTCAGGGGTCACTCCTGTGCCTTTACACCAACGGATTCCAAGGTGTCTGGTGCCCTCCAGACTGGCCCAGCCCCGCGTCCCAGAGACTCTTTTAGCCATAGAGATGCTGAGTCCTCAGGAGACCCAGCTCTGTAACGGGTGCAGCAAGCAGGCTCTGCAGACCGCTTGGGGTTTCCTCCTGGACACCACTGGGAGGCTTTTGAACACAGGCATGGTCCCGCTGAGCCTGCCCAATGGACCAGGAAGACCCCACCATGCCCAGCGGGACACCACCACCCATGGGGCACTCTGCTGAGCCATGCACTGTCACCGAGCCCTAGCAGGGAGGAGAGTGCTGCTGGGCCAAGCCCATCCCTGCCCATCCCGTTCCCCATCACATACGTGGTCCAGCCTTCGGGACACAAAGATGGGGATGTAGACCTTTGCCAGTCCCCAACCTCAAGTCACATCCAAGCCACTCCCTGGGGCTAAGGTGGTCATTGTCATCCCGTTGTGCCTCCTGGAGAGGGAGGCTGGGGTAGAGGGGTGCTGTGTGAGTAGGGGAGCTGTGGGTGAAGATGGGAATGATGATCCAGGACTGGATGGCAGCCCTGCTACCTCCCCGTGGCCAGGGGCAAATGGCAGTGCCCTGGTCAGGGTCTGCCGGAGGGACAGGAAAGCCACCGCCAGTCGAGGTACATCCCCCCGTCAGGATGTTCTGTTGATATGGCCCTCAGATGCTCTCCCTCCCTCCATCCTGTTCCTAGGAATAAAGTCTTGCCACAGTCTGCTGAGCTGAAGATGCCTGGGGCCTTTGGCTGGGAGATGACCCTGTGTCTCAATCCACCTTGAAGAGGACAAGGCACCACAGAGGCAAACATAGCCCACTGTCCTCTAAACAAACAAGAAAGCATCCAGCAGCCCAAATCCTCTAAAAGGCCCCTTTCACCATTTCATTCCTTTGTTCTAAGCACCACACTTGAGTCCAGTGGGAGAGCATCTTGCCCGCCCCATCTAGGCATCACCTAGAAACTGCAAGAAACAAAGGGGAGAGGAGGGGGAGAGAGGAAAGGAAAGGAAACTGACAAGCAGAAACAAGTGGCTTCTTTGCAAAGACTGGGAAGAAGGCTCACAGAATTCTCAGCTTTAGTGGCATGGTAGAGAGACTGATGGACCTCCAAGTCTTAAGAATAATGTCAGACATGCCCATCACACCTGTGAGGAGACCACTCTTTGCTAACCAGTGCTCTTTTATTCAGAATGATGGCATGAATGGCCATATTAGGAACCCAGGTAGCACTGCATTTTTGTTTTTTACACAGAGACTTGCTATGTAGTCGGGCTCACCTTGAACATACTAATGTAGGCCAGGCAAGCCCTGAAATCATGGCAGTCCTCTTGCCAAGCTTCCAAAGTGCTGGGATTACATGTCTGTGCCACCATGCCCAGCAGCACTGCGTTTTACCAACTTTCTGAACCCTTTTCAGAATCCAGCTTTCTTGGCCCTGTATCCTTTGTTTGCATGCACTACAAGGCCCTGCGGGCAAGGTCCTGGAAAGGCTGGAAGATTCCTTCTGGGCCTCCAGGCACTAAATATCATAATAGGATTGAATGGCTTCTAGTACTAGGCTACCTAGACCATCAGGAGAGAGAGTCACCCTTAGAAATGGTTCTGAGGCATCCTCTCACAAAACTGGAGTTTGCCCTCAGAGAATACACAGGCAACAGCTGAGTCCGCTGTAGCTTTCCTATCCTGTAATGTGCATGGAAGTCTATGGGCTGTCGCCATCTCCACCCAAGAAGTGAAAAATCACCTAAAACACCTCCAATTCCTCAGTCTGGGGCTTGAAACCCACACATCATTGCTAGTTTTTGCTTGTAAAGAGAGCTCTTTCCTCATGAAACACAAAATGCAGTTCTGAGTGAGGTGAGGACACTTGTTAGATGCCAGGGAGGAGCTCACAGAAATAAATATGGAGAGAGCAGGAAGGACAGGGATAGAACAAACCAAACACAGGAGGTCAATGTCAATGGATTCATTCTGCAACAGGGAAAGTGGAGTCTCATATGAGGTAGGAGTAGGACGGGCAACAGCGTCTTCATGTCAGAAGAGAGTTTGGTTCACTTGCAGATGACAGCTGTTGGCAAGAGAGCTGGGCAGAGAAGCCTGGGAATGCAGGGCTTCTTTTGAAAGGGAGAGGAAGTACAAGGTTGCAGTGGTGCACTGGGGAGGCATACTGTGGCACCACCTGACCCTGAGGTACAGGGTATGAAAGGAAAGGACAGTTTTCACTGGAGAGGGCTGTGAGAAAGCAGTATCCCTGGTAACTGTTATGGTTCATATTAATAATGTACCCCAAAGGCAGGACTAATAATAATGTGGTCATAGGCAGGACTTTTGGAAGGTGATTAAATCACTGGGGAGGTATAAGCTGACTTGCTGTTAGGACACGGGCTCTGGTCAGAAGAGGCAGGTCACTGTGGGCATGACCTGGAACATGTATCTCCTTTGACAGGTCGTCCATATTCTCTCTCTCTCTCCTTCCTGGCTACCATGATTTGAGCAGGTTTCCTCTGCCCAATGCCTTCCACCATGCCATATCTGCCTTGGTGCCAGGTAAACACAGACAATAAATGTGCATCAAAATAAAACCCTCCTTTAATGTGTGGGTGTCAGGTGTTGTATCTCAGTGAGGAGGAAAGAGAGTAAGACAGATTGTCCACCAGGAGTGGGGTTATTGCTGTGACTACTTGGACATGTAGTTTAGAAGGCTCTGGAATTGGTTTGTGGAAGGAGTTTGGAAAGTTTGAACAGAAGATAGTGACTAGAGAAACCCTAGAAGGCTGTAAGATGAGATTGATGGGAGATTCTGATTAGTGCTTAGAAGACCAGAATGCAGATTCAAATGCAGATTGTAAAGAACAGCCTCAGGTTTCAGTTGGGTACAAGGACTCCATGGGCAGTTGGACTCAAGACCACGTGTGTTATGACTCAACAGAAAAGCTGTCTACATTTTGCTCATGTACTGTGACTTTGCAGGCCATTGATATTAAGGGTAGTGAACTAATTAATCTAGAGAAGGCATTTCAAGGCAGCCCGCTGTTCAGGCTGTAGTGTGGGTACTGTTGGGAGCTTTTCTCCAGCTCTACACTGAGAATCAAGAGCAAACAGTCTAGCGGAGTGATTTAAAAATTTTTGAATATCAGCAGAAAGCAAGCGGCTACATAGTTGGAGCCTGTAAAGGTTTGACTGAGGAGAGGTCAGTTGCGGAAAGTATTAGCATTAAAAAATAGTGAAGCCCTGTATATCAGGACAATAGGAAAGATGACTTGATGGTATCTGAAAAATCAGCACGACCCCGTCCTTCACAGGCTACAGCATGCAAAAGAGAAAGACTTGGCTTTGAGAAGAGAGTCCCACGGACCACTGCTCAAGAAGGGCTGCCCAGGGAATTGGTTCCCTGGGATTTGGTTCACAGTGCTTTACCATCCAAACACTTAGAATCCCTTGCAACAAGGATAAATGGGGAGCCAGCTACTGATCAACCTGTGGGCTGACCTTAGCATCCTACAAGTGGCACTAGTTTCACAGGCATGCAGAATGCAATAGCTCTCAGTTCGGGAAGACTTCCACTCATATTTCAGGAGAAGGCCTGGGAGGCCAAGCAGTGTGGGCCTGAGAGGGCAGTGTGTGTGTCTATGAGAGTGAACTCAAAAGTGAAGTGGGGAGTCCTAGGAAGCTGGAGAAGCCAGGAACATGGAATATCTGAGAAAAGCTGCAGGCAGAGCCAACCCGAGAGAGAGGACTTGAGAGCTGCAACTGGCGATGGCATACGGGCAGGGCTGCCCACGTTGTTTGGAGTACACTTTTTACCATCACTTTCCTGAGTGCTGGACATGGAGCTACAGGATTTAATGTCTGACCACTTGGGTTTCCATCTTGCTTTGTTCCCATTCCTTTTTATTCTTCTACTCCTTCCTGGTGAATGGGAACATTTACCCTGTTCAATTGTATATTGGAAGTGCTTAACTTTCTTTTTTATTTTTTCAGTGGTTCACAGCCAAGACTTGGCTTTGAGTCTCAGAGAAGACTTTGAACTTGTACTTTTCAGCAATGCTGAACTGTCAAGCTTTGCTGAGTCTTAGAGATGAACTAAATGCATTTTTCATAAAGAGACATGCATGAGTCTTTTGGAGACCAGGGTCAGAATGGTTTATATCTACATGCCCCCCTATAGCCTCATGCACTCATAGCAGGGGCTTTTGGAAGGTGATTGGATCATGGGATCAATATGGTGGACTTGTTGTTGGGAGGTGGGGTCTGGCTAGAGAGGGTGGGTTACTGGAGGTGTGGCCTGGAAGAGTGTATCTCCTTTTCTGGCTGTTCACTCCTCTCTCTCCTTTCTGACACCACAATGTAAGCAGCTTTCCCCTACCTAGCCTCCTCCAGCATGGCTGGCTGATCTGCCTTGGTGACAGCCAACCATGGACTGTAAATGAAAAACCTCTCCTCCTTCAAGTTATGGGTATCAGGCATTCTGTTTCATTGAAGAAAAAAGAAAAGTAACTAAGCAAGTTAAGGGCCAAGCATCTTTAAAGGTGTGGGGTAGAAGAATGGTCTACGAAAAGGGGGATTACACACTATGAGTTTCAGAAGGCACAGGGAGGGGGTTGGGCAGCTGAGTCTGGGAAAGAATCATCGAGACTCTGGTGCTTTAAGCCTAGGTTTTTATTCCAGTCTCAACACATTACCGCATAAGGTCCATTTCTGCTTTCACCCAGTGAAGCCAATAACTTGAGAGACAGAGTCACAGGGTAAGAAAGAGCTTTACCAGCAACAACTGGCAAGTTGGAAGATGCGATCTTCAGTCCCAAAAACAGAGAAACACCCAGGGATCCCTCATTTGGCAGGCTAGGCAGGAGGATCACTGTGAGTTCAAGACCAGCCTGGGCTACACAGTAAGTTCAAGGACAGCCTGCACTACAAAGTGAGACCCTGTCTCAAAAAAAAAATAAACAAACAAACAAACGAATGAATAAATAAATACATACATAAAGGCTAATTAGCTTAGGAGTTGCAGGCACAAGCCCTATATAGGGATGTTGAACAGGTATATCAGACAGCTCAGCTCCAGGGTACAGTAGTTTCACATTTTATGGTAGGCCTGCTTTTCTGATGTTCAAGCTGCTATTACCTGAACCTCACCAGATGATCTGGCTTCTATAAATCTAGAGAAATGTTATTGATTAGCAAGGGTTTCGACCTGTGTCATTTTAGTTCCTTTCCGCAGAAATAGCTAAAGTTGCAGCCAATCATTAAAATACAAAGGCATGTTTCGCTGGAGAACAGGGGAAGAGAATGAAAGGTAACTTTTGCCAGGGAACAATTTGTAAGCCACTAGGCCGCTTGAGAGGTGTCATCTCCAGTAAAGCTGGTAGAGGTCACACAATATATTCCTCATGTGCAGCACCTCCAAAATTAGTAGATTTTAATATCAACTGAAAGCACGTGAAGGTGGAGATTTAGTTAGGTTTTCCCTTGGTCCAATCTAACGTCCTTAAATATTATAAATGAATGTTAAATTTGCAAGGGCCACATGACATGTGTTAGTTGTGTAGTATGTTTTCCTCCTATCATCATTTAATGTTCTGAAGGTCATTAACAGATGTCACAGTATCGATCATTCTTATATTCCCATTCTACTCAGATAGAGCAAGGTCTGGTCTTGCTTTCAGCAGCTTCTGCATCTGAGCAAGGATTTCCTGTCCGTTCCTCCTTTTCAAGTGGGAGGGAGGAAACTGTCCAGAAGATCCATCTGATGGGGTGTCCGGTTTGGCCCCTCTTTTGTTGTCTTCACCTTCATCCACCCATTGAACTAACAGTTCCCAAGTGCCCCTGGTGTGCCAGGCCCTGGGGAGCAGGCTTGCTTGCCTGGTGACTTCATTTTCAGTTGATTCTATATATCCTTCGCCACCATTCTGACATCCTATCTGCCGCATGAACATTTACGTGTTCTTACTTCTTAAAGTCTAGGTAACCCTGGGGTGGGGTGGAGAAATAGGCCAGGCTCTCCAGATCCCCCTTATGAACAGGCCCTGCCTCGGACCTGGACACTCTCAGGAGGCTGCTGGACCCACACATGGTCCTGATGAGCCCACCCTACAGGACAGGAAGAACCCTGTGATGCCCAAACACTCACCTATCCTGATCTCTCATAGCAGCTGGATCTTTGTTTCTATCTCTATCATCTTTTGTGTTGGAGAACGTTTTGCCCCATGCTGTGAGCTCCTGGTTCCCACTATGTATGCCCCCCTAGCACACAAGAACATAGAGAAACTTGGAGTTTAGGAGGAAACGATGGTACCTCTCACATGTATTTGCAGCTGAGGGTCAGCAGGCATGAGTGAATGAGTGAGTAGATGGATGAAGCCATTGTGTGTTTTCCACATGAATAAGGAGTTTGAAAATAGTACTAGCTGGAGGTGGTGTGAGGAATTGCTTCCATTTTTATAGGGCTCTATATGGGCCCAACTGCACGTTCCTTCTTACTACCCATTGCTCTGGAGTTTAAATGAAAGTGCCTGAAATGGACCCCACCCTTTCCCCATTTTTCTCTATAAGTATGCTGTCCAACACAGAAGCCACTAGTCACATGTGGCCATTTAAATATAACTGTCTTAAAATAAAATGAAAAGATTACTTAAAATTCAGTTAGATTCAAATACAGTTCTTCAGCACCTTGAGCCCCATTTCAAGCACTCAGCTCCATGTAGCTAGTGACAAGTGGCCAGTGTATGTTGCATGGGCAGTTCTTACCATCGCCTCTGTCAATCTGAATTTCTGGTTGTCATTCACAGCAGACATCTGAGGACTCCCTGATGTTTTGTAGTGCTGCCAAGTCCAAACATGTATATAGTGAAATGCAAATTAAACAATAAACTCCTGTTTATTCCTTTTCTTCATATCGCTCCTAGAATCTAGCTGACAAAACTGTACTGGAGAGGGTCAGATAGTGAATATATTAACCTTTATTGGGCACCTTTGCTGTCAGTTCTTTCCCTTGTTCTTGTTTTTTTATTTCTAACCAACTCTTTTACAAGGTAAAAACTATAATGACCCGGCACGGTTAAAGTAAACAATTTGTGACCAAAATGGGCCTCTGTGGCATAGAGGAAAACATTTTTTTAAAATTCTTCTATTCGTACATTTTATGTATACAATACATTTGCATTTCTCATTGGGAAATTGTACCTTTATATGATGCATCTTGGTTCTTCTTTTTTGGCATTTCCAGCCCTCCCTTCAAGTGCTCCACCCTTCACTATGGACAAAGACTTTGTTCCAATTTTTTCCATTTCTCATCATTTTTCCTTTCCCTTCTTTCCTTTCCCCTGCCTCTCCCACTTCCCCTACCCCTTTGGACCTTTTCTTCCTAGTTCGCATTATCAATCATTCATTCTAATCATTGATACATTGTAGATATACAATATTATGACATTTATCATTGCAAATTTGCACCTTTACATAATCTCTCTTGGTTCTCATTTTTCCCCCTTGCCCTGCCTTCCCTTCCACCCCTCTATCCCTCCCTATTTACAAAGACTTTTTTTTCCATTTTTTCATTGTCTCATATTAATTCCATTCCCTTGTTTCCTTTCCCCTACCCCTCCCACTTCCCCTTCCCCTTTGCCACTTTTTCTTCCTATTTCACATAATCTACTATACCTTTTAGTCCTTATTTACACTTTCAGTTTCTCACACTAGCGAATCTATTCGGTATTTATACATGTGTGCCCTATTTATTTTACTTAAGAGTATCGCCTCAATGTGCATCCATTTAGCTATAAATGTCTCTAATTTCTCATTTTTTATGGCTGAGTAGTACTTCATTTTATTTAAAAACCACATTTTCATTCATTCAGTCTCCAGTTGATGGGCTTTTGGGCTGTTTCCAAGTTTTAGCTATGACAAATTGTGCTGCTATGAACATGGGTGCACATATATCACTGTGATATGACTCTTTTAAATCCTTGGGGAAGATACCCAGCAGGAGAATAGCTGGGTCAAATGGGACTTCCAATCCTAGTTCTTTGGGGTATCTCCATAGTGATTTCCTCAGTGGTTGCACCAGTCTACACTCCCACCAGCAGTGGAGCAGGGGTCCTCTTTCCCCGCAACCCCACCAGCATTTGTTATTGGTTGATTTCATTATAGCAGCCATTCTTTCTGGAGTGAGGTGGAATCTCAGCTTTGTTTTCATTTACATCTCTCCAATGAACAGTGATGTTGAACATCTTTTCATGTATTTATTTGCTATTTCTACTTCTTTGGTTGAGAAATGTCTATTCATTTCAGATGCCCATTTTCAGATTGGGTCTTTAAATTTGGGAGGTCTGATCTTTTAATTCTTTATAGATTTGAGATAGTAGATCTTTGTCTGAGGAACAGCATGGGAAGATTTTTCCCACATTGTGGGTTGTCTCTTCACACTGCTGGTGGTTTCTCTTGGAGGAGAAGCTTTTTAATAAGAAGAGATCCCACTTGTTGATTGTGCTAGTTCACGGGCAACTGAGGTTTTGTTCATAAAATCTTTTCCTACACCAATGTCCTCAAGAGTTCTACCTAACCTCTGTTCCTGCTGGTTCAGCATTTCTATTTTAATATTTAGATTTTTAATCCATTTCAATTTTAGTTTAGTGCATGCCGAGAGATATAGGTCTAGTTTTAATCTTTGGCATGTTGAAACCCAATTTTTCCAGCACCTTTTATTAAAGAGGCTATTTTTCTTCCAGTGCAGGCATTTGGCTCCTTTGTCAAAGACAAGGTGGCTGAGTATTTCTGGCATTGTTTCTGCATCTTTTAATCTGTTCCACTGGTCCTCAAGTCTGTTCCTTTGCCATTACTATGCTTCTTTTATCACAGTAGCTTTGTAGTATAGTTTCAAATTGGGGTTCGTGATACCCCCTGCCATGTCTCTGTTACCTAGAATTGCTTGGCTATTCTGGGTCTCTTCTTGTTCCAAATGAATTTGTGGATTGTTTTCCCAAGGTCCATGAAGTATGCTGTTGGGATCTCAATTGGAATTGCATTGAATCTATATAGCCGTTTTGGAACTATGGCCATTTTCACTATATTGATCCTTCCTACCCAGGAGCAGGGGATGTCTGTCCATTTTCTGATATCATCTTCAATCTCTTTTCAGAGTGCTATAGTTTTCAAAGAGGAGGTCTTTGATTTCTTTTGTTAGGTTGATTCCTAGGTATTTCAGATTTTTGGATTGTATTGTGAAAGGAATTATTTGCCCTATTTCTCTCTCAGTGAGTCTGTTGTTCGTGTAGAGAAAAGCTATTGAATTTTGTGTGTTGCCTTTATATCCACCTACTTTACTGAACTTGGTTAACTCTAGAAGATTTTGATGGAATTCCTGGGGTCTTCTTTTTTTTGTATATCCTTTTATTGGTACATTTTAGGTGTACAATATAACGACATTCATTATTGGAGATATGCACCTTTACATCCTCTCTTGGTTCTTATTTTTCCCCCTTCCCCTGCCCGCATTTCAACCCCTCCATCCCTTCCTATTTACAAAGACTTTGTTTCCTTTTTGGCATTTTCTCATATTAATTCCATTCCCTTCTTTCCTTTCTTTCTCCCTACCCTCCCCTTCCTTCCCCTTTGCCCCTTTTCTTCCTATTTCACATTATCTATTATACTTTTTAGTCCTTATTTACACTTTCAGTTTCTCACACTAGACAAACTATTCAGTATTTACACATTTGTCCTATTTATTTCACTTAAAGTATCACCTCAATGTGCATCCATTTAGCAATAAAAGTCTCTAATTTTTCATTTTTGATGGCTGAGTAGTATTCCAATTTATTAAGAAAATCACATTTTCTTTATCCAGTCTCCAGTTGATGGGCATTTGGGCTGTTTACAAGTTTTAGCTATTACAAACTGTGCTGCTATGAACATGGGTGCACATATATCACTGTGATATGATTCTTTTAGTTTTTGGGTAAGATACCCAGCTGGGGAATAGCTGGGTCAACTGGGACTTCCAGTCCTAGTTCTTTGAGGTATCTCCATACTGATTTCCACAGTGGTTGCACCAGTCTACACTCCCACCAGCAGTGCAGCAGTGTTCTTCTTTCCCCGCAGCCCCGCCAGCATATGTTATTGGTTGATTTCATGATAGCAGCCATTCTTTCTGGAGTGAAGTGGAATCTAAGCATAGTTTTCATTTGTAACTATTGAATGACCAGTAATGTTGAACATTTTTTCGTATCTTTATTTGCCATTTCTACTTCTTTGTGTGAGAAATGTCTGTTTATTTTAGATGCCCATTTTTGGATTGGGTGTTTAAACTTTGGAGGTCTGTCCCAAATTTATAGACCCAATCCAAAAATGGGCATCTGAAGTGAACAAACATTTCTCAGACAAAGAAGTAGAAATAGCAAATAAATACATGAAAAGATGTTCAACATCACTGGTCATTCGAGAGAGACAAATGAAAACAACCCTGAGATTCCACTTCACTCCAGAAAGAATGGCTGCTATCATGAAATCAACCAATAACAAATGCTGGCGGGGCTGTGGGGTAAGAGGAACCCTGCTCCACTGCTGGTAGGAGTGTAGACTGGTGCAACCACTGTGGAAATCAGTATGGAGATACCTCAAAGAACTAGGACTGGAATTCCCATCTGACCCTGCTATTCCACTGCTGGGGATCTTCCCCAAAGAATTAAAAGAATCATACCACAGTGATACATGTGCACCCATGTTCATAGCAGCACAGTTTGTAACAGCTAAAATTTGGAAACAGCCCAAATGCCCATCAACTCAGACTGGATAAAGAAAATGTGGTTTTTTAAAATAAAATGGAGTACTACTCAGCCATAAAAAATGAGAAATTAGAGACATTTATAGCTAAGTGGAAGCACAATGACACAATACTCTTAAGTGAAATAAATAGGACACACATGAATAAATATCAAATAGTTTCTCTGGTGTGAGGAAGTGAAAGTGTAAATAAGGACTAAAATATATAATAGGTAATGTGAAATAGGAAGAAAAGGGGCAAAGGGGAAGGAAGTCGGAGGGCTAGGAAAAAGGATAGAAGGGAATGGGATTAATATGACAAAATGGAAAAATAGGAACAAAATCTTTGTAAATTGGGAGGGATGGAGGGGTTGAAGGGAGGGCTGGGCAATGGTGAAAAATAAGAACCAAGAGAGACTATGTAAAGGTGCAAACTTCCAATAGCAAATGTCATTATATTGTATACCTAAAATGTACCATTGATTAGAATGAATAATCGATAATGCAACATAGGAAGAAAAGGTCCAAAGGGGCAGGGGTAGTGGGAGGGGCAGGGGAAAGGAAAGAAGGGAAAGGAAACATGCTGAGAAATGGAAAAAATGGAAATAAAGTCTTTGTCAATAGGGAAGGGTGGAGGGCGTGAAGGGAGGGCTAGGAATGTGGAAAAAAATAAGAACCAAGATGCATTATGTAAAGGTACAATTCCCAATGAGAAATGTAATTGTGTTGTATACCTACAATGTACCAATAAAAGAATTTAATAAAAATAAATAAATTTTGGAGGTCTGATGTTTTAATGTTCTTTACAGATTTGAGATAGTAGACCTTTGTCTGAGGGATCTCTGGTGAAAATTTTTTCCTACATTGTGCCTTGTCTCTTCTCACTGCTGGTGGTTTCTCTTGCTCTGCAGAAGCTTTTTAGTAAGAAGAGATCCCACTTGTTGATTGTTCATGCTAGTTCACAGGCAACTGAGGTTTTGTTCATAAAGTCTTTCCCTACCCCAATGTCTTGAAGAGTTCTACCTAAGCGCTGTTCCTGTTGGTTCAGCATTTCTGTTTTTATGTTTAGATCTTTAATCCATTTCAATTTTAGTTTAGTGCATGGTGAGAGATATAGGTCTAGTTTTAGTCTTTGGCAATTTGAAACCCAATTTCTCCAGCACCATTTATTAAAGAAGCTATGGTTCCTCTAGAGGGGATGTTTGTCTTCTTTGTCAAAGATGAGGTGGCTGAGTGTGTCTGGAGTTGTTTTTGCATCTTCTAATCTGTTCCACTGGTCCTCAGGTCTGTTTCTTTGCCAGTACCATGCTGTTTTTATATCATAGTAACTTAGTAGTATAGTTTCAAGTTGGGGGTTGTAATACCCCCTGCCATGTCTCTATTACCTAGAATTGCTTTGTTATTCTTGGTCTCTTCTTGTTCCAAATGAATTTTTGGATTGTTTTCTCAAGGTCCATGAAGTATGCTGCTGGTAATTCTCTTGGGATTGCATTGAATCTATATAGCACTTTTGGAAGTATGGCCATTTTCACTATGTTGATCCTTCCTACCCAGGAGCAAGAGATGTCTTTCCATTTTCTGATATCCACTTCAATCTCTTTTATCAAAGTGCTATAGTTTTTAGAGAAGGGGTCTTTGATTTCTTTTGTTAGGTTGATTCCTAAGTATTTCAGTTTTTTGGATGTTATTTTGAAAGGAAATCTTTGCCCTATTTCTCTCTCAGTTAGTCTTTTGTTTGTGTAGAGGAAAGCTATTGATTTTTGTGTGTTGACCTTGTATTCAGCTACTTTACTGAATTTGGTTATTAAGTCTAGAAGACTGTTGGTGCAGTTCTTGGGGTCTTTGATATAGAGTATCATGTCATCTGCAAATAATGACAATTTGACTTCTTCATTTCCTGTCTTTATTCCTTTTATTTCTTTCTCTTGTCTAATTGCTGTGGCTAACGTTTCCAAAACTATATTAAACAGGAGTGGTGATAGTGGACATCCTTGTCTTCTTCCTGATTTTAGTGTGAAGGATTTCAGGTTTTGACCATTTAGTGTGATATTGGCTGTTGGTTTTTCATAGATGGCCTTTATCAGATTGAGGTAGAGACCATCTATTCTGATTTTTTGTAGGATTTTTATCATAAATGCATATTGGATTTTGTCAAATGCTTTTTCTGCATCTATTGAGATGATCATATGGTTTTTGTCCCTGGCTCTTTTGATATAGTGTATTACATTGATTGATTTGCGTATGTTGAACCATCCCTGCATGCCTGGGATGAATCCCCCTTGGTCAGGGTGTATGATCTTCTTGATGATGTTCTGCATTCTATTTGCAGGATCTTATTAAGGATTTTTGCATCTATGTTCATTAGCGAGATTGGCCCATGGTTCTCCTTTTCGGTTGGGTCTTTCTCTGCTTTGGGGATCAAGGTGATGCTTGCTTCCAGGAATGAATTTGGGAGTATTGCTTCCCTTTCAATTTTGTTGAAGAGTTTCAACAGTAGTGGCAGTAGTTCCTCTCTAAATGTCTTGTCGATCTCAGCAGTGAAGCCATCAGGACCTGGGCTTTTCTTGGCTGATAAGTTTTTAATTACATTTTCAATTTCATTGATTGATAGTAGGTTGTTCAGAATTTTTTGGTCTTCTTCATTCAACTTTGGTAATTCATATGTGTCTATGAATCTGTTCATTTCTTCTGTGTTTTCCATCTTATTGGTAAGTAGGTATTGATGATCCTCTGGATTTCTGCTGAGTCTGTGGTAATTTCACCCTTTTCATTCCTAATTGCATGGATTTGGGCCTTTCTTTCCTTTTTTCTGATAAGGTTGGCTAAGGGTTTGTCAATTTTGTCGATTCTTTTGACGAACCAACTCTTGACCTCATTGATTTGCTATATTATTTTCTTATTCTCCATTGCATTGATTTCTGCTCTCATCTTTATAATTTCCTCCCTTGTATGAGTTTTGGGTTTGTCTTGCTCTTCTCTGTCTAGAAGCCTGAGGTTTCACCATCAGGTTGTTTAATTGTGCTTGCTCTGTTTTCCTAACATGAGTATTCACTGCTATGAATTCCCTCATAAGACTGCTTTCATTGTGTCTCATAGATTCTGATATGTTCTCTTGTCATTGGCATTTATTTGAAGGAACTGTCTGATTTCTTCTTTAATTTCCTCTGTGACTCATTGGTTATTCAGAAGTGTGTTGTTCAATTTCCAAGCCTTTATGAAGTTTTTCCAGTTTCTTTTGCTGTCGATCTCCAATTTCATGACACTATGGTCTGATAATATACAGGGGATAACTGTAATTCCTTTGCACTTACCTAAATATGTTCTATGAGTGAGTAGTGGTCTGTTTTGGAGAACGACTTGTGTGCTGCTGAAACAAATGTGTATTCTGACTTTGTGGGTGAAACATTCTGTAAACATCTGTTAAATTCATTTGTTCAAGAGTTGATTGAGTTCTAGTATTTTGTTGCTTGCTTTTTGTCTAGTTGATCTATCTATTTGTGGCAATGGGGTATTGAGGTCCTCCACTACTATTGTATTAGTGATTATATGATTTTTCATGTCCATTAGTATTTGTTTTATATAGTTGGGTGCACTAGTGTTTAATTCATAGATATTTATGATTGTCATCTCTTTCTCTTGGATTGTTCCCTTTACAAGGATATAGTGTCCTTCTTTGTCTCTCTTAATCAGTGTTGGTTTGAAATCCACTTGGTCTGCAAAGAGGATAGCTACTTCTGTTTTTATTTGGGTTCCCATTGCATGGAGTATTGTTTTCCACCCTTTAACTTTCAGTCTATGAGTTTCTTTTTGAATTAAGTGTGTTTGTTGTATGCAGCATATTGTTGGGTCTCGCTTCTTGACACATTCTGCCAGCCTATTTCTTTTGATTGGTGAAGTGAGACCATTAACATTGATCATTATAACTGATATGTTTTGGGTTATCATTGTCATGACTTTTTTTTGTTTGATCCTCCCCCTTTGCTTTTAATTTCTTGTCATGCCCGGTGGATTCATTCTGCTGGGCTTCCTGGGGTTGTGATCCTCATTGTCTTTTCCTAGAATTTTTTTCTAAAATTTTTTGTAGTGCTGTTTCAGTATTCATGAAGTTCCTAAGTGCTCTTTGTCATAAAAGTATCTTATTTTACCATCAATTTTGAAAGATAGTTTTGCAGGGTACATCAATCTGGGTTGGAGGTTGTTTTCCCTTTAGGGCTTGAAAGACATCACTTCCAAGCTCTTCTTGCCTTCAGGGTTTGCACTGAGATGTCTGCTGTGATTCTAATGTGCTTTCCTTTGTAAGTGATTTGTTTCTTTTTCTCACTGCATGTAGAATTTTGTTCTTCTTTTTTGTTTCTGGAATCTTAACAATTATATGCCTATGTGTAGATGTTTTTATTTTTATTTATTTATTTATTTTTTGGCACCAGGGTTTGAACTTGGGTCCTTGAGCTTGCGAGGCGCTGGAAACACTGAGCTAAATCCCCC